>NC_136262.1:185290251-185322751 GCF_964187855.1 Myxine glutinosa | reverse complement strand
ATGCAACACTACAATCCCTATTCGAAGAATCAAAACGACTCATCATATCTGAAGTCGCAAATGGGGTCCGGATCTTTGACAAGGAACGGACAACATGTCTCGCAACTGACTGGTCGAAGGATGGGATTGGCTTCTGGCTCCTCCAAAAACACTGCAGATGCCCTGGTGAAACCCCACAGTGCTGCCCCGATGGCTGGAAAATCACCCTTGCTGGAGGCCGCTTCACCCATGCAGCGGAGTCGCGCTATGCTCCGATAGAGGGTGAAGCTCTAGCAGTGGCGGACAGCCTGGAAAAAGTAAAGTATTTTGTGTTGGGATGCAAGAACCTGATTATTGCCGTCGATCACAAGCCCTTAATCAAGCTTCTTGGTGACAGACGATTAGAGGACATCCATAACACGCGGCTTGCCAACTTGAAAGAAAGGACCCTAGCATATCGTTTCCGAATTATCCACATCCCGGGAAAACGACACTGCGTACCAGATGCGATTTCACGACATCCGTCGGGTGCCAGACCATCGGAATGACTGCCACTGGTGGATGACATTTCCTCCATTATGGATGTGGCCACATCGACTACACTAAGACAGCACACCTTGACTGGGCTGTGGACCACAGATGACGACTCTGGCATGGAAATGGCTATTTCTATGGCAGCCATCAAGACACTCGATTCTGTGCGGTCCGTCACTTGGGACGATGTTCGGGACGAAACAGCAAGTGACACTCAGATGCTGCAGTTACTCAATTCTATTGAGCAGGGTCTACCTGCCAGTCGGGACGATTTCCCTGTGTCCATTTTGGAATACTTTCCCTTCCGTGAACACCTCTACACTATTGATGGCATAGTGGTCTACAAGGGGAGGATTATCATCCCACCGAAGCTACGGAAGCTTGTCCTTGAGAATCTTCATGCTGCTCACCAAGGAGTCACGGCTATGACCACCCGGGCCAGCAGCTCGATCTTTTGGCCTGGAATCACTCCCCAGATTCATGAGATGCGCAATCGCTGCTCACACTGCAATCGGATGGCCCCATCGCACCCAAGTGCTCCACCTACAGCCTCAGCTGAACCTGCCTACCCTTTCCAGTACGTTTGTTCAGATTACTTTCATCACAAGGGTCGGAGTTATTTGGTCACCGTTGATCGTTACTCTAATTGGCCAATCATTCAGCTAACTACTGGCGGGGCACAAGGCCTAGTGAAATGTCTGCGGTCGAACTTCGCCACTTATGGTATCCCCGACGAATTGGCATCTGACTGTGGGCCAGAATTCACGGCACATGACACCCAAGACTTCTTGCGTCGGTGGGGCGTTAACCATCGGTTGTCATCCACTGCCTTCCCACACAGCAACTGTCGTGCCGAGATCGCAGTCAAAACATCGAAAAGAATGATCACCGATAACACTGGTTCCAATGGTGAACTAGACACTGATCGGTTCCAACGTGCAATACTCCAGTACCGGAATGCACCGGATCAGGACACTAGGTTGTCTCCAGCCATGATCATCTTCAAGAGGCCAGTCAAGGACTTCATACCCATCATCCCAGGCAGATACTTGCCATCGGACCACCTGGCGGGAAACACGCAACAATCGTGAGGAAGCTTTGCGCATTCGGCATGCCAGGGAGATCGAAAGACTCTCTGAACACACGACAAAACTACCTCCACTGGCCGTCGGGGACCATGTCCGGATCCAGAACCAGACCGGCCTGGAACCACGAAAATGGGACCGGACCGGAACCGTGATTGAGGTAAAACAATTCGATCAATACGTTGTCAAGGTGGATGGCTCCGGAAGAATCACTCTCCGGAATCGTAAGTTCCTGCGACGTTTTACGCCTTTCAGCATGACAACTCCCACTACGACTGGCAAAAGTGGCATGCTGCCAACCGTTATGCCAAGTGTTATGCCAATCGTACCGAAATACTTAATGTCTGGTACCCAACCCATCGCCGCTCCAAGAGTCTGTCTCAATCCTGTTACCACTCCCCAGAAGGGTGAACCCCAACATGTCATTGCGCCGGGCTTACCATCACAGACACTCCGCTCCACCACCGCGATGACACCACCCGCGAGAGTCGCTAACCAACCACATGTGCAGACCACCGCCACACCTCCATGGTCACTGCCTATTTCTGCCCCCTTGACGGTTCGGGTGATGATGGACCAGCTGGAGGGGACTCCGGCGTCGGACAGGGCGATAGTGAACCACCCACCGGAGACTCCCACAATGGACCAGGAAATTACGAACTGCCCTCAGAGGACTCCGACGATTGATCGGGTGGTGACGGGCCGCCCGAAGCGAATTATCAAACCACCAGCCCGATTCAATTCAGAAGAATATCAATTATAAACTCATGTGATCCTTTTTCTCGGTCTCCAGTTTCGTTCTATTCTGTGTCACAATTGAACGTTTTTGGGAAAGGGAGATAGACAACTCTTGTATGGTGCTGTTCTCTATTGCGTTCTCATCTTGTGTAATACTGCACATTGTTATTTGCATATTCTGTATCTATTATCTTATTCTAATATCTACCATCGCTTTCTTTGTCTTGCAGATTGATTGTTCATCGTTGTTGCTAATAAACCTGCATTCAATTGATACATTCTTGTTCACCATTCAATCAATCACCAGCTTCTGGGTGAGGTGTTTCGCACTTGTTGCACTGGTAGCGCCGAGAAAAGTTCATATATCCACAGGTGGGGTTCGGGCACAGCCAATCCCCCTCTTGTACTCCTAGATAGCCTCTCATAGGTCCGCCCCAACTACCTCCTCCAAAGCGACCACCACCTTCTCGCCACATTGGACGGAGGACAATGGTGAAGCGATTTACTGAAACTCCCTGGTTCCAGTTTCTGGGACGAGATGACAGATGTGCAATCGTGCCGCATAAAGGAGATCAGACACAGCGATGATGCTTACAGCAATATATAGTACGGGCATATATATAGTACGGGCATGCCCTAGTATTTTCAATTCAGTGAGTTCTGTACGCAGAATAGCGAGTCCGCCCTCTCGTCTGTAATAAAACTCTATGGTTCCCGCACAGCGAAACAAAACGTTACCGTTCGATATTATTATTGTTGCCAAATGATGCAACTATTATTATCGTTGTTATTATTGTTGGTATTAATTAATATAGGATTTGTCACAATGTTATCATTGTTTTTGTTATTTATTTTCAAATTAGAATTTCATGTCGTGGAAGCACGAAGAAACTGATAATCTGCTCTATATATACCACTTCTCGCTATAACCTGAACTTTACGCACATTCAAAACATGGGAACTTCTTCCGGATTGTTTGCAGTTAATTAGCCTCATCAACTCGTGAGATCGTGGCGATGATTTTGGTGTATCAAATTTCACATCAGAAAGTTCCAGTGGAACTCATAAAAAAAAAATGTCACACTCACTCACATGCATTCGGCCAAAATAGAGGGGAAGAACAGGGGTTTGTTTGACAAACGATCGGAATGATTGGTAACTCGGAGAAATTATCGAAATGATCAACGCTTATCTTAGTTCAGGAAGGAGAACGAGCGAAACCTACTTTGGGTGGTGTATAAACGAGAACGAGAGAAACCTACTTTGGGCGGTGTATAAACGAGAACGAGCGAAACATACTTTGGGTGGTAAATAAACAAGGACGAGCGAAACCTACTTTGGGCGGTGTATAAACGAGAACGAGTGAAACACACTTTGGGTGGTTTATAAACAAGAACGAGCGAAACCTACTTTGGGCGGTGTATAAACAAGGACGAGCGAAGCACACTTTGAGTGGTGTATAAACGAGAACGAGTGAAACACACTTTGGGTGGTTTATAAACAAGGACGAGCGAAACCTACTTTGGACGGTGTATAAACAAGAACGAGCGAAACATACTTTGGGTGGTTTATAAACAAGAACGAGCGAAACCTACTTTTGGCGGTGTATAAACGAGAACGAGTGAAACACACTTTGGGTGGTGTATAAACGAGAACGAGCGAAACATACTTTGGGTGGTAAATAAACAAGGACGAGCGAAACACAATTTGGGTGGTGTATAAGCGAGAACAAGCGATCAATGTCAAAGAGCATATCCATGGTTTAACGTATGAGCACCTTGTTCTTGTTTGTAAAACCCCCAAATGATGTGTTTTTTTAAATGAAAAGCGCCGTCAGGCGATTCTGAACAATTCAAAACATTGGGCGCCATTTAACATTAGGGCCATTTGCCGCTCCTTGGGGATATTTTAGTTGGTAACCCATCGTGGATCAAGTGTGGTGTGGCTCAAGTGTGGATCAAGTGTGGATCAAGTGTGGATCAAGTGTGGATCAACTGTGGATCAACTGTGGATCAACTGTGGATCAACTGTGGATCAACTGTGGATCAACTGTGGATCAACTGTGGATCTGGTTCACGGGAAATGCACGCCGACAGAAACTATTTTCCAAGGTGAGTCGTGACCGTGAATAGACGAAGAGTTGTGGAAATTATGGGTTTAAACATCTTCGTGAGCAGAAGGAGTTGTGGAGGTTTCGGGTTTTGATCATCTTCGTGAGTCGGGGAAGATTTGTTGAGATTTGGTGTTTTCAACATCTTCCTGAGTCCAGGAAGAGTTGTGGATATTTCGGGTTTTAATCATCTTCGTGGGTAGAAGGATTTGTGGAGATTTGGGGTTTTCAACATCTTCGTAAGGAGAAGGAGTTGTGGAGGTTTCGGGTTTTAAACATCTTCGTGAGTAGGGGAAGATTTGTGGAGATTTCGGGTTTTCAACATCTTCATGAGTAGGGGAAGATTTGTGGAGATTTGGGATTTGCAACATCTTTGTGAGTCGGTGAAGAGTTTTGGATATTTGGTGTTTTAAACATCATCGTGTGTGGGGGAAACGTTGTGGATATTTGGGGTTTGAAACATCTTCGTGAGTGGAGGAAGAGTTGTCGAGATATGGTTGTTTAAACCTGTTCGTCAGTGGAGGAAGAGTTGTGGAGATTTGGTTGTTTGAACCTCTTTGTGAGTGGAGGAAGAGTTGTGGATATTTGGGGTTTGAAACATCTTCGTGAGTGGAGGAAGAGTTGTGGAGATTTGGTTGTTTGAACCTCTTCGTGAGTGGAGGAAGAGTTGTGGATATTTGGGGTTTTAAACATGTTCGTGAGTCGATGAAGAGTTGTGGCGATTTGGAGATTTAAACATTTTCATTAGTTGAGGAAGAGTTGTGGATATTTTGGGTTTTAAACATGTTTGTGAGTGGAGAAGATGGTATAGATTTGGGGTTTTAAAAATCTTCGTCAGTAGGGGAAGAGTTGTGGAAATTTTGGGTTGTAAACATCTTGGTGAGTGTAGGAAGAGTTGTGGAGATTTCGGGTTTTAAACATCTTGGTGAGTCGAGGTATATATATATTGTGTTACGGTTTTTAGAACCTTCACTTTGAAAATTTAATATTAAAATTTCTTACGTACATTTCCCCTCTAATTGGCTGTTAATTGAAATGAGTGCACCGTAGCTAGTCCATCCATGAACGTAGCAAATCATAGGCTTCCCTCGATAGTTATCTCCTTATTCTATGTAGTTTAAGGCTCTGTTCCCCACTAGTTGACTCTGCATTGCACCAAATGACATAAGATAGTTCCCTTTTCAAATTCCCCAAAGCCTCTATTCCCAAAGCCTCCATTTCCAACTGCATTTGCCTCCATTGAGCACGCGGCCAGTTCGGAGAAGAAAGGCGTGTCTCCACCTCGTCATAGGAGGGAGGAGTGAGCCAGCCCTGACCAACCAACCAACCAAGCACGAGGGGTTTGTCATGAGAGGGCGGAGAGAGAACGATCGGGGAGTTTCACGAACCTTCCAGGGCTTTTTTTTTTTTTTTTTTTTTTTTTTTTTTTTGTATACAAGATCGAGGCTCGTGAAAGAGCGAACATTAATCACACAGAAAGACAAACAGACACACATAACAAATAACATCGGGAGCGGTAGACAAGATGGGGAGAGAGGGGGAAGGACACAAACACAACATTTGAGAGCAGGGACCGAGAGACATGGAGACATCGAGAGAACTGTGGGAGGGAGAGGGCTTTGGGGGGAAGGCATGGGAAGGGGGGGGGGGGGGTGGGAGAGGTATAAAATGTATGCACACTGCCAAGACTTCCAGGAAAGAAGTTGGAATTTCAAACAAGGTGGATCTGGGGTGAATTAGTGGGGGTAGAAAAGATCAAGGTTTTGAATGGGGGAAGATAAGAGATGGTGGTGAACAGCTGTTTTGAAGACCTGGAGGGAGGAGTGTGATTGAAGTGAGTATGGGAGTTTGTTCCAGAGGCGGGAGAAAAGAGGAATGAAAGAGTGAAGGTGAGCAGAGAGCCGAGATTTCGGCAGTTTAACCATCAGAGGGTGGCTGGCAGATCTTGTGCGACCTGTAGGAATATTTGGGGGACAGAGCACAGAGAGAGCTGGGGGAGCAAGGCCGGAGAGGAGTCAGTGGAAGACAGAAAGACCACCTACCTGCCTGCGGTGAGTGAGTGAAAGGCCCTCAGAGATAGCTTCATCGCGGGAGATTCCAATGATTCTGAAAGCTTTGGATTCAACAGCGCGAAGCCGAGCCAGGTGTGAGGCAGGAGCACCAGCCCATAGGGGAGAACAGTATTCCATTGAGCTGCGGATGAAAGCCTTGTATGTGGTGAGGAGCTCAGGTGTGCCTAGGAAGGACTTCGCACGACGGAGGATGCCCAGTCGGCGACTGGCTTTGCAGGCCAGCTTGGAAATGTGGTTTTCCCAAGAAAGATCATGGCAGATGGTGAGACCCAAAAGCTTGAGCGACAGAACTTCTTGGAGAGGATTGTTGAGAAAGTAGATGGGAGGGTTGTCCAGTCGATCTTTTCGGAGAGACGTAGTAAGAGTGTGAGATTTGTCAGGATTGAAAGACATGTTCCACATGTTTGACCAGTCTGTGATTTTGTCCAGGTCTTCAGAGAGTGAGGAGGCTGCAGACTGCCGATCTGAGGGAAGAGGAATGGAGCGGCAGAGAGTGGAGTCATCAGCAAAAAGATACAGAGGATTTTCCAGAGAGTCGGAGAGATCATTGATAAAGACCAGAAAAAGCACAGGGCCCAGCACACTGCCTTGGGGAACTCCAGCCTGAACGGGAAGGGGAGATGAGAGAAATCCATTCAGGGCCACACGTGACTATGACCAGAGAGGAAGTCCGCAAGCCATGCATGGAGATTTCCATGGATACCATAGGAGGAGAGTTTGGTGAGCAGAGCTGGGTGCCAGACCGTATCGAAGGCACGTGATATGTCAAGGGAGACGGCTCTGATTTCCTGTTTGGCATTGAGGACCTCCATCCATTGTTGAGACAGCAGAAGCAGCATGTCCAGAGTAGAGTGACCTGGTCTGAAACCAAATTGATGATCAGAGATCAAGCCATTGGAGAAGAGGAAAGATTTCATATCCGAAGCAATGATGGATTCCATGACTTTGCTGATAATTGGGAGCAGGCTGATTGGTCTGTAGTTGCAAGGATCTGTTTTTGCACCTTTTTTGTGTAAAGTGGTAATGTTTGCTGATTTCCAGGATGCTGGCAGATGACCTTGAGCAAAAGATAGGGTGAAAAGAACAGAGAGAGGGTAGATAGAGCGGCAGAGCAGGATTTTCGGACCCGTGGGCTGATGCCATCTGGTCCAGTTGCAGAATCAGAGTCGAGGTTTGACAAAAACTCCTCCACCTTGTCAGGAGAGAAGGTCACAGAGTCCAGGAGCAGTTTGGTTCGACTGGGAAAGGTGGGAACAGAGAGAGATGGGTTTGGGACTAAGGATTTTGAGGCAAACACAGAGTTGAGGCATTCGGCTTTGTCACGTGCGATGTCAACTGTGTGGCCATTTGAGGTAAGGGAGGGGATGGAGGGGGAACAAACACCAGAAACGGATTTGACCAGACGCCACCAGGATTTGGAGGAAGGAGACAGGTTTGAGAGTTCATTCTTGAGTGAGGAGAGATAGTGCTTCCTGGCACTCCTGAGGGTAGACACACACTTGTTCCGAGCTTGGTGGAAGGAACTGAGATTTCCTTCAGTTGGATTAGCCTTCCAAGAGGCAAAGGCAAGTTGTTTCAGGGCAACTGCCTCACCACAAGATTCAGTGTACCATGGACGGGAGGAAGGGTAAGACAACTGAAGGCGAGATGGGATAAATCTATGCATGAGAGAGATCAGTTTGCTTTGGAAGAATTCCCAGGAAGAATTGATGTCAGAGGCAGTGGAGATGGGAGACCAATCCAGACGATTGATGGCTGCTTGAAGACCGTCCCAGTCGGCCTGAGTGAAATGCCAGACTCGTCGACGCTGAGGAGGCTCTCTGAGAATGGCCAGAGAGATGTCCACTTTGACAAGCACATGATCAGAAGAACCGATTGGAGCAGAAGAAGAGCAGCAGACATTAGCAGGGAAGTTAGTCATAACCAAGTCTAGAAGAGAAGATACTCCATTGGCTGAGATCCTGGTTGGGAAATTGACAGATTGTGTCAATCCCAGTGAGTCACAGAAGTCCTTTGCTGAGGTGCCATGACTGGTGAGAGAGGAACCCACACCCAACCAGGTGGCATGATGACAATTGAAGTCACCACATATGAGGAAGAGAGAGTTGGGATGAGTGGATAGAAGTTGGTCCATGTTGTCAGACAGTGAAATGTAGATGGAGTCATCACTGTTTGGGGGACGGTACAGAACACATATGAACAAAAGGTGGGAGCGGAGAGGAAGCCGTAGCCAGAGGTACTCCTGGGGGTGAGGAGGAGAGAGGGCAGTGCAAGGAGAGTGAGGAAGAGAGTTTTTGATAAAGATAGCCACCCCACCACCAGGCCGAGGCTCACGTCTATCATACCGGAGGAGGGAGTAACCAGGAAGAGATATTAAGGAATCAGAGACATCTTGAAGGAGGAAAGTCTCTGTTAAGCAGATCAAGTCTGGATTGTCAGAAGCAACCTGTATGGAGAGATCAGTCAGGTTTGAGCGAAGGCCCCGGATGTTTGAGGTCCATACCGTTAATGAAGAGAGAGGGGGAGCATCAGGTACAGGACAGGGGAGGGGAGGAGTAGGGTAAGATGAAGGATGAGAGGGGGAGGTAGGGAGAGCAGTTGTTAGTGTGTCAGCGATTGCAGAAGAGTTCCAAGAAAGGGAAGGATGAGGAGGATGAAAGGTTTGAAGGTGAAGGGATGAGGCACACTGGCACAGTGAGGGGTTGTTTGAGGGGGGGCAGAGGAAAGAAGAAGGTTGGGGGGGGGTGGAGGTATGAGATAGAAGGGAGACGAAGTGGGGAGGAGGCAGCTTTGAGGAGGAGGGGAGAGGAGGGAGAATTGGAGAGGAATGGTATGGGGGGAGATTTGAATGGGAGGGGTTGGGGGGGAGTTTTGAAGGGGAGGAGTGAGGGGGGAGTTTAGGAGGGGAAGGGCAAGGGGGGAGTTCAGGAGTGGAAGGGCAAGGGGGGAGTTCAGGAGTGGAGGGGTAGGGGGGGGAGTTTAAGAGTGGCGGGGCAAGGGGGGAGTTTAGGAGTGTAGGTGCAAGGGGAGGGATTTGGATGGGAGGGGCAAGAGGGGAGTTTAGAAAGTGGATGATTAATGAAAGACGAACATTGAAAACAAATTGGGTTTGTTGTGATTTTCAAGTTAGCAATCCGGTTCAGAATGATGGAGGAGGGATGGAATGAATGTGAATTTAGACCATGTAGTGAGGGAGACGTATAAGATATTGAATTTCTTTTTTTTGAGGTGGAATGAGTTGGAGAGGAAATTGAGAAAAGCCTTTTAAATAGGAAGAAAAACAGCGTGTTGTAAAATACCACTGAGTAAAACACTGAAGGGGAAAGGTTATACATATTTAAATAATATTTAAACAGAACCGTGAACAATCTTATGTGCACAAAAATACCAACGGGGGGAGAGCCGAGAGGGACCACCACGAGTCACGTGAAGGGCAAACGGTAGATGGCAAGGAGTTAATGGGGGCGGGGCGAACAGCACACCTGGACAGAAAACACAGGATGAGTCAACAGTACACGTGGAGAAAGGAAAATAAATGTTTTTGGTTTTTTTTGTTTGTTTGGTTTTTGGGGGTGGGGGGGGGGGGGAGGTGGGGATTTAGAACGTTAGACAGAGTATTATGTTCGGGGTAGAAGGGAAAAAAACTAAGAGCAAAGCAAAACACGATTAAGATAACAAACACCGACAGGGGTACAACTATAAGGCCGCACACGAGGAGCAGAACATGATTAAATAATTACAAGTTACAGGAAATTCAAACCAAAAGTAACTATAATCAAAACAATAACGCATGGACGATAAAATAACGAGTTGAAATTTGACAATCTATCTGGGGAAATGGGGGAGAAACACGTGGTCGAAGAACGAACGAACGAACGAACGAATAAGAATGAATAAACGAATGAGAACAGAGAAGGAAATGTTTTTTTTTTGGATTTTTTTGAGTTGTGATTTACACAAGGAAGAGGGCTATGGGGTGAAAAGATTGGAAAAACAGAGAACGAAAGTTATTGGATCACAAAAACACGGACCGCTGAGAGAAAAACAAAGCCTCAAGGTTGTACAGTGTTCACTGTACAACTACAAGGCCTCAAAACACGACCCGAATTAACACGATTATCAATACAGGTATGAAAGATTTGCACCGAAAATCTTCGTCGGGAGACAATATATACACCATAAAATAAATAGTTATAACGAAAATACAAATGGGAACAATTACTTAACTTCGATTTCGATGGATAGCATGGAGAGCTGAGAATAAACGAACCCTCGCCAGCAAGACCGGAAAAACCAAGGGTGTGGCGATATATAACCCGTCACCCGGAGCCACCCCACCGCAGTCCACCGGGAGTTGAGTTGAGTTCAGATGAATGAGGGAGCACAGATTGAGAAGTTCTGTGAAGGGAGGTGCATGAGCAAGGAACACCAGTGGGGAGGATTGTTCATTCTGCTTGGCGCGAACGTCCTGCGGGGAATGAGAATCGGCACGCCCTGCTCGCAATACCAACCAAAGCTGACGGAAACTGCCGGAACCTACCTCCAAAAGAACAAGTGCGTGCACGCGAACCCCGACGTCGTGCCGCGACCCTCGGACCTCCCTATCGCCCGTTCTGTGGACCACCTGAACCTTCTGATCCCTCCAGCCAATCCAATCTGCAATTCCCTATTCGTGTGAGTGAGTTCATTCTGTCTGTCTTGTCCTGGGGTTTAAGTTAAGCCTGTATAGATAAGTTAATATTTGCACTGTGTCTTCTCCTCCTTCTGTCTTTATTTTCATTTCTTTCCTCCTTGGTTACTTTTGACTTGTACATAATTAGTTAGTAATAAATCCTGTTCTTCCTACCTTACCTTCTGGTTTCCTCACATCCGTTCGTCTTTGTCTTTTCCCAATTGAATACCTGTGGCACGATTTGGCCAACGTTTAAGAATCGGGTCTAGTTTCTTGCTAATGGTTCATGACGCGGCTGCTAATCCGCTCGGCAATTAACATCTTGTCCGCGGTCGCGAACGAGGTTGCTCACCTGCCTCCCCAGGGGGGAGCTGGGCAACTTCAGGACTCACGTCGGTCAGTCGCGCACAAGGGGACTAATCCCCCCTTGTTAAGGGGAAAGAGGGCCGATGTTGAGATCCATAACAATTGGTGCCAGGAGTGAGATTCGGACCCGAAGTGCGCTTGGTGCACTCAAAATTACGAGTGGCCCAAGATTTTATTTTATTTAACATCTTAAATTTAAAATCGTGCCATGGATAATCAAGGCGATCGGGTGCCGGTGGGGGTAGAGTTAGAGGGGTTAGAATCAACCCAGGACCCCAGGGAGGAGGTAGGAGTAATGATGGAGGAGGAGAGCAGTGAGGATGTGGTTGCAGAGGTTTCAGGCGCACAAGATGGCGCCCTCGCGCACGATGTTGCAGCGGCACCAAATGTCGCCGCACCCGTGACCGTAGCAGCGCCGTCGATGGACTGGGGCCTATTCATGCAGCAAATGCAGGCTTTCATGGCCAAGGCGGATGAGGAGAGGGAAAGCAACAAGTGGCTGGGAAATGTAATTGAAGGGTGTTGTAATAGAATAAAAGGGGACAAACTGGGGGGCATAATTGGCCAAGCCAAAGAAATTAATGAGGGGTTGGCGAGGGGGCGAGCCGCATATGAGGTGAGGGAAGCCGAGAGGGAGGTTGACCACAGGTTGAGCGGGAGGGGCACACGGGTGCACAACGAGGTAAAGCGGGTCAAGGAGCGCGGCTTGAGCGAGTCGGAGCAAAGCGCGGGTAAAATGACGGGTATAGAGATCGCGACCTGGGGTATGGGGCAGCCAGCGACCGCTGAAGTAGAGGGAATTTTAATAAAGCCAGCGGTCGTTAAAGAAAAAGAAATAGTTAAAATCGGGCTTTTAGAGACGGCAGAATTAGAAAAGCACCAGCAGAGGGAAGAAATAGATTATGTGCAAAGTCTAAGTTCACATCCTGATGCTGTACTTGCTAATCCTTATAAAGATTTGCAGGTGCGCGTGGAGAAAAGGATCCCAAAGGTGAGTCGTGCTGTGTATGGCGCTAAGAGGTTTTTCGGCAGAGTGTTTGGCGCGAAGAGAATTGTCGCGCGCTTGGGATCGCGAACACCCGTGCGTTCGTGGACGGTGTTTTGTGTGTTGTGTTAAAGCGAATGGCACGCGTGTGAGGAAAAAGTGTGCGTCAAAGAGTTAGCGTGTTATAAAATGTACGGAGTGTGACACAGAGAGTGAGAGCGATACGGAGTGTACGTGCGAGGGTGAGAGTGACTCGGGGAGTGAGTTGGTGGAGGAGCGGGTGCGAGGATGCACATTTGGGATGGACGGCGAGAGTGTGCGAGAAAGCACACTTGAGTTGGTTGTGGCGCGGGGGTGGGAGAGCCCATTGAAGCGCGTGAGTGGGTGGATGCGAGAGTGCATGCCCATGGTGAGTGGTACGGAGTACGTACTGAGGGAGAGTGCGCAAGACGGTGCGCGAGGTGTGTTAAGGAGGTGTGCGAACGGCGAGTGTGCACGAGAGGTGTGGTGTGTAACAGGGAGTGCGGTGGTGGAATGGACGGAGTGTGTGGGATGCACTGGAGGTGCCGAGACGCCAGGTTTTGTGAGTGTGAAAAGGGTCGCGTATGCGAGTAAGGCATCGACGTTAAACGGGGCAGCGTTTCAGGCAACGGTTAGCCGACGCGAGCACTCGGGGCACGGTGCGCTTAGTTGGATGCGAGGCCCGGCGCGGGTCGGTGTTGCGTCGCTTCTCTTCAAAGCGTTGTGGCCGATTCGGGCCTGGCTCCGCCCCGCACGGTTGAGTCCGGGCCTTGTCGGGCAAGGCGACCAGTCCGGTTCAGGGGCAGCTAGGAGGAAGCGGACGGTGCCCCCTTGCGGGGGCGTGGTTCCGACAGGGCGAGATTGAGCCATCGGGCCGGGGACCGGAAGGTGCCGCGCCGAGATGGTGCTTGGAATCTCGGCCCGACCAAACCGCCTCCCCTGAACCGAATGCCGGACGGATTCAACCTGCAGGCAAACAAACCACCCGAATTCATTGCTCGGCTTTGCGAAGCCGAGTTTTAATGATGTCATGACGCACCGAGGCTCAGATATAGTGGACTGTGATGATAATAGTGTTTTGATCCGATATGTAGAATGTTGAATAGGATTGGCAGAAGTGTTTGGCCAAATTTGATGATTGGGAGAATGATTGGCAGTGATTGGCAAATTTTGATTGGTTGGAATTTGATGGCAAAATTGGTAGTGAGAGATGCCCGATGTGGTGGGATGGCAACTTTGCCATCCCTCACAACGGGGCACATGAGCTATAGGTTTATGGGGTTTGGCAGTGAAAACTAGCCCGGGAGGGTTAGGTTAAAATGGTAGGGATCTCGAGAAGATTGACCACAGGTAACGGTAGAGGTAAGTAGCGACATTGGGCAGGTAGTTGGGGACATAGAGAGGTTAGAATGGTTGTTAATGACGTGGGATGTGCTGAGTTTAAAGGGAAGACGGGGAGCACCGAGTTTTAGCAGGGCACCAGGTAGATCAGATGATGCCGTGTGTTTGAGCGTGGAAGTGTATGAAGCAGCGTATGAGGAATAATTGTGATTGTGGATTGTATTGAGCGTGGAAGTGTATGGAGCAGTGCATGAGGAACAATTGTGGTTGTGCATTGTATGGAGTGATTGAAGGAGCCTGGGAGGAAGGAGGGTGCAGGTGGCACCAGGTGTGATTGCACAGGTGTGCAAGTGAACAGGTGTATGGAGCAGTGTATGAGTGAGTAATGGTGATTGTGTGTTGTGTTGAGCAAATGGGCTTGGGAGGAAGGAGGGTGCAGGAAGCACTAGGAGTGATGGCACAGGTGTGCAAATACAGGTGTATGGAGAATGGTTGTGTGGAATACATGGAGTATGGAATATATGGAGTATGGAATGGATGGTGTGGAGTGAGTATGGTGGAAACTGTGGAGTGGAGTGGATGGTGCGAAGGTGTGAATGGGGAGGATGGACCCCATCACGAATACCCGGGGAGGGTAGTTTAAGAGTTAGGTAGAGGGAGTAGGTAAATTGTGGTTGGATATTGGCATCTGTGGTGCGTTGGTGGAAGAATGGTGTTTGGATGGGTGCATTAGTGATGTGGAAATGGCTGGGCGTGAGGCCTGTTAGTGTGTGTAGTTAAATGGGCACTCCGCCACTGTTAGGATGTCGGCCAGGTGAGGCCGCAGGTGGGCTCTGGGAGCGGGTAGAGTTGTGGATGGGGCCCGAGGATCCAGAGGACGGACCCGGGTAGCCCAGTGCCAGAGAGGGCACCGAGTGGAGAGAGCGCCAGAGGGCCTTCCCCAGTTAGATAGGTTAGGGTAAGGAGCAGGTAAGCTCGGAGGCAACTGCAGTGGTGGAGGTGTTGCAGGTGGGTAGACCTTCTGGGACACGACCCAGTCCTGAAATTGTGCAAAGGCACAGGGAGTTGAATCGGGGGAGTGAGACACCAAATTGATGAAGCACCACAGTTTGGTCAATGGGAATTTGGTTCTTAAAACCGCATAGAGTAAGATGGCCAATGGATTGGCAGGGATAGACCCCGGGTAGTGTAAAATGTGTGTCATTTAGGAAGTAGATAGGATTGAAATCTCCTTGCACCATCTTCATCCACTCACCTGAGGTGACACCACTCCGCACCATGCCATGTTTTTATTATTTTTGTGCAAATGTTTGGAATGTGAGACGCATCATGACATGGGTGAGACATTGTGCTTTGTTGTTCCATCTCTTCCTCCTTAAGAGGGATTGATGATGAATTGGTGATGGCAAATTTTGGATTAGAGGGATTGTGGTGACGAATTTGGTATTAGGGGAAATATGGGGAAGAAGAGACAGTAGTGACGAATTGGTAAGGGTGTAGATTTTTGGTACATGCGGGGGTAAGGGGCAAGGGTAGAACAGGTAACGGGGGGGGGGGGGGGGGGGGGGTGACGTACGGTAGGGACGAGCTTTTCTCCGCTCAGTCTCCAGACGCACCTCACCTTGCATTGCCTTTATTGATGTGTACCCTTGCGCCCTTACCCCTCGCTAACCTGCCCTCTATCTTCCTTCCCCCGACCCATGTATCATGCTCTGGGCACGGAGGGGAGCGTGCGGGAGTCCGCCATTGTGTGCCCGAACCCCCGCAACCAGCTGCCTGCATCGATGCACCACTTATGGACCACATGTCTGTGGCTGAGCACCACTCATGGACCCCACGGGTTGGGGCATGGCCCCTCTGCTGGAACCGGCCACGATGTCCCAGGATCTTGCTTGCAGACCTCGGTGACGTGGCACCGATGCCACAGAGGTGAACCACCCATAGTCGGCCCCTCTGGGCCATAAATAAAAAGTGGACACGTTTCGTGCATTCTTTTATTATGTCCAAATAGGCCGCCAGCAAGAAGACGAAGAGAGACAACATCTGGAAGAACATTGGCCAGCAGAGGGAGCTGAAGAGGAAGACCACCAGCAGGGGTTTGTTTTTTTCTTTATTATGAACTGTGGTGACTGTGCACTGACTGGTGCGTTTATGGTGCTTTATGGGGCTTTATGGTGCTCTTTGTTGGTGCTGGTGTGTCGATGCAGCGCAGGCTGTCTCCCCCCCAAAAGAACAATCGCAGGTCCTGGGTTGCGTTTTGTAAATACAATCAGCGTCATTTGTAAATAATGCTCCCCACCATTCATGTTTAGTTTGAGAACCATTCCGCAATTCGGTTATCCTGTGGGCGTGAATCTGTTAGATAGGGTGCAATGCAGCAGGGGGACATACTTATTTGTGTTTTAAAACTTGCACTCAGGGTCAGGTTAATTATAGAGGGAACTACACCTATGTGTCACACTAAGTAAAGTTTTGTCGGCCCGAGACGTGCCGTGAGGAATGATGGTGCTGTGTTACGATTTTTAGAACCTTCACTTTGTAAATTTAGTATTAAAATTTCCTATGTACTTTTCCCCTCTAATTGGCTGTTAATTGAAATGAGTGCACCGTAGCTAGTCCATCGCATGAACGTAGCAAATCATAGGCTTCCCTCGATAGTTATCTCCTTATTCTATGTAGTTTAAGGCTCTGTTCCCCACTAGTTGGACTCTGCATTGCACCAAATGACATAAGATAGTTCCCTTTTCAAATTCCCCAAAGCCTCCATTCCCAAAGCCTCCATTTCCAACTCCATTTGCCGCCATTGAGCACGCGGCCAGTTCGGAGAAGAAAGGCGTGTCTCCACCTCGTCATAGGAGGGAGGAGTGAGCCAGCCCCGACCAACCAACCAAGCACGAGGGGTTTGGCTTGAGAGGGCGGAGAGAGAACGATCGGGGAGTTTCGCGAACGTTCCAGGGTGTGGCGATATATAACCCGTCGCCCGGAGCCACCCCACCGCAGTCCACCAGGAGTTGAGTTGAGTTCAGATGAGTGAGGGAGCACAGATTGAGAAGTTCTGTGAAGGGAGGTGCATGAGCAAGGAACACCAGTGGGGAGGATTGTTCATTCTGCTTGGCGCGAACGTCCTGCGGGGAATGAAAATCGGCACGCCCTGCTCGCAATACCAACCAGCGCTGACGGCAACTGCCGGAACCTACCTCCAAAAGAACAAGTGCGTGCACGCGAACCCCGACGTCGTGCCGCGACCCTCGGACCTCCCTATCGCCCGTTCTGTGGACCACCTGAACCTTCTGATCCCTCCAGCCAATCCAATCTGCAATTCCCTATTCGTGTGAGTGAGTTCGTTCTGTCTGTCTTGTCCTGGGGTTTAAGTTAAGCCTGTATAGATAAGTTAATATTTGCACTGTGTCTTCTCCTCCTTCTGTCTTTATTTTCGTTTTTCCTCCTCCTTGGTTACTTTTGACTTGTACATAATTAGTTAGTAATGAATCCTGTTCTTTCTACCTTACCTTCTGGTTTCCTCACATCCATTCGTCCTTGTCTTTTCTCAATTGAATACCTGTGGCATGATTTGGCCAACGTTAAGAATCGGGTCAGTTACTTGTTAATGGTTCGTGCCGCGGCTGCTAATCCGCTCGGCAATTAACATCTTGTCCGCGGTCGCGAACGGGGTTGCTCACCTGCCTCTCCGGAGGGAGCCGAGCAACTTCAGGACTCACGTCGGTCAGTCATAAACAAGGGGATTAATCCCCCCTTCTTAAGGGGAAAAAGGCCGACGTAGAGATCCGTAACAATAGAATATATATATTTTATATATATATTATATATATAATGTATTGTTACAGATTTGGGAACCCCCTTCACTTGTAAATATCCCCCTGAGTAATATAATCCCCTTTTATTAATTATTAAATATCGCACCCGAGGCCATCACAACACGCAGCCAATCTTAGAATCATCTTGCTAATTATTTCCTATTCTATGTTTAATTAAGGCTCTGTGTCCACTAGATTGACACTATGTTGCATTAACAAATAAGGATAGCTCCCCTTCAATAACTCCATACCCCAGCAAACTCTCTATCTCTCTGCAACGCAGCTCGACAAGCGTGGGGTGCGCGCCCTCTCAACTGGCCTTGGTTTGAAAGCGGTGTTCGCCGCCATTTTGAACATGCGCTCTGTGTTGGACAAGAAGGGCGGGGTCGCCTAGAAGAGGCGTGACCTTGGCTCGCCGCAAGGGCGGAGCTGTTCAGCTCCGTTACCAAATAAGGCTGCAAACAGAGCACGGGGGCGGGACCCAAACGGCCGAGGGTGTCTCACGACCCCGCTTAATATATGCGTTTGAGGATCGCGCATAAAGACATGGGAGGAGACGAGCCGTTGAGACCAGCAGAGGCAAAGAGTGCGCAGCAAAAGAGGGTTGCCTGACGCGAGAGATCGTGCCTTGCCTGAGAGAGGAAATCCCATTATTACTGACAGAGAGAGAGGGTCGTGGCGTCGATGCGGCAATATCTGTTCCAGCGGTTGTCGGGTTCGCTTTAAACCAACGGCGCGAGGTCGGAACGGAACCTCGACGGCTGAACGAGCCGAACCGGCCGCCTTTGCCAGCTGAACGGACCTTCTCCTGCCATTCCTGTCATCATCCCCGTGTGAGTCTGTCTTTGTTTGTTCTGTCCTGGGTATAAGTAAGACTGTATTGATAAGGCTGCCCTGTGTCTTTTTACATCCATCTATCTTTGTACAGCTTTGATCTTTCTTTTCCTCTGGTGTTTGTTTTAATAAATGTGTGCTCTTTCTCCAAGCTTTGGTTTCGTCTTCATCCAGTTGCTTTAGTCTTTTCTTTCCATTGGTCTACGTGGCACGATTAAAACCGCTATAATCGGGTTAGTAATTGTTAACGGCCTGGGTCGTGACTCGCTTCGCTCGGCGTGTCCATTCCCGTCGCGACTCGGGCGGGGCTGTCTCCTCGCTGGTTGGGAGGTTACGGTAAGCAGGTATTCGGGGGGTCTTATTTTTGGGTCTCTGGCCCGATTACCCTGGTCGTGGCTGACCACCAGTGATGTCACAGACCCCCAGGATCGGCGACGGCCAGTATAACGGACAAGGGGTTAATCCCCCTTGCTAACGGGAGAGCCGTCGTCCCAGATCTGTAACAATATATATATATATTGTTACGGACGCGGTTAAAGATGTTATTTACCGAGCGGTTGGTATTACTGCGACCGAACAGTTATTCCCCGACTAATACCCGATTTGCCCCAAACTTTGGCCGGATCGCGCCACCGCTATTCAATCGGGAAAACTCGAAAGCGACCGAATACAAAGAGGAAAAGGAATAAGACGAGGAGACGTACAGAAGAGTAATTGGATTTATTATTTACACATATAATCAAGAAGAAAGTAGTCACGTTTATTTACAGACGAGATTAGATGCACAGTGCAACGCCAGCTTACCTACAGTCTTAATTAACCCAGGGACAGAACAAACACGGACAGACTTACGCGGGGAATGATGATAGGGATGGCAGGTGATGGATGGCTTGCGGGATAGGGAGGTCCAACTGGTCCTGCAGCTGATCGACTCGTGGGCAGCCGCCGCTCCTTCGCGGCCCTGCTCCAAACTGCCGTCCAGGCCTCACGCTGCTGTGGCTGCAGTTTAGGTGGCTCCAGCTGCAGCAAATGCAGTTTCAGTGGCTCGAGCTGCAGCAAGTGCAGTTTCGGTGGCTCGAGCTGCAGTGAGTGCAGTTTCGGTGGCTCGAGCTGCAGTTCAACCCTGGACTTCTTTCGCAGTTTCTCTGTCGTCAAAGCTCATCTCCCTTGTCTCTCTGTAAAGGCTCATCTCTCTTCTGCCCTTGGGAAACGCCCTGCCGTGGGTTATATAGGCCCCACCCCTCAACCTTCGCGAACCTCCTCGATGTTTCTTTCCACACCCTCTCCAAGTCCAACCCCTTGTTCGTGGTTGGTTGAGTGGGGCTGACTCACTCCTCCCCTCTATGACGAGGTGGGGACCCGCCTTTCTTCCCCAACCCTGCCTCGTGGTCAATGGCGGCAATTGGAGCGGAGGTAGTTTCCAATCGACGAAAAGGGGGAATGGAGGTTTTGGGAATGGGAATGAAGGGAATCTATCTCTTTCACTTGGTGCAATGGAGTACTTCTATTAATGGGAGACACAGCCTTACCCTAAAACACAGAATAAGATATAACTATCGAACAGGGGTATTCTATGATTGGCTGACGTGTATGCTTGTGGACTAATTATGGGACGCCCTTTTGACCTTTACACAGCTCCGGAGGCAGGAGGCGCAGACTCAAGCAATATTCATCACCAATTTACCACAATACAACACAATCAAAAAAATACAGTCCTCATATCCGCAACAATATATATATATATATATATTTTATATGTATATTTTATATATATATATATATATATATATTTTATATATATATATATATATATATATATATATATATATATATATATATATATATATATATATATTTTTTTTTTTGTAACGAATTTGAGAAGTGTAACGGTTTTGAAGAAGTGTAACAATTTTGAGAAAGTGTAACGAAGGTGAAAAGTATGGTTTTATTGTGTGTAACACCCTCGTAATGTAAATAATGGTCGCAGCCGTCCTCCTAGTTAATTCCATGAAACTTACACACAGGCCACGATATATCATTTTAAATAGTTTATTTCCTTATTCTATGTAGGCTAAATATGTGTTTCCCACTAGATTGACTCTGCATTGTATCAAACGAAATAAGCGTAGGCCCCTTTCAATTTCCCCAATCATCTCCGCTCTCCAAAGTTCCTTTCAAAAGCGGTGCGAGTGGTGTTCAATCCCGCAAGCCGCCATTGCCCATGTGCTCATCTCGGAGAAGAGGGGGGAAGGAGCCGCCAACTCACAGGCGTGGCACGTCGTCATGATCAAAGGAGGAATCGGACAGCCCTAACAGCCAACCAGCACCACGGTTAGCGACCCGGTAGGCGTGTCCTCGCAGCCGGCGGCTTGATTCCGCCCCGAGTAATAAAAGCGACTGGAAGGGACTGCTTCGGGAGATGACATGAGAGAGGACATGAGAGATGAGCTGTGAGCTGTGAGCTGTGAGATGAGAGACGCTCCAAACCAAAAAGGAGAGATACTTGGAGAGGAAACAAGCTTTGGAGAGACGCGCTGAGAGGAGGGAGACGGCTCCACCAGAAGGAGAGGAGCAGGTGTGACCGAGCCAGCGCGTGACGTCCACAGCATCAGCAGCGTCGACGTGACCGAGGGTTTTCCCGCCAAAAACGCGAAGAATTGGGAGCTGCTACCTCCAGCCCTGCCGGTTGCAGGGACCTGACCCTGCCTCCCTCTCCAGCAACCCACCTCCGCCATTCCTGCCTGCAATTTCCCCCGTGTAAGTGTGAACGTCGTCTGTCTTGAATGTTGTCCTGGGGTTAAGTAAATTGAATAGTATAAGTTAACGATTCACTGTGTTAATGCTTCTTCCATCCATTGCTTGTAAATAACTTTGGTCGCTCCTTCTTTTTGCTTGTGTGTGTAGAATAAATCTGTTCTTCCTCCGTACTCTATCTTCTTCTCTCTTCCTTCTCTTTCGGTCGCTTTAGAGGTTTCCCGATTGAATATCTGTGGTGCGATCTGGTCAACGTTGGGGGAGTCGGGCCAATTGGGGATCCTGTAACGGTCGCGGTTGGACCATCCGCTCGGCCCATCATAACATCTAAACCGCGATCCGTAACAATTGGTGTCAGGAGTGAGATACGGACTCGAAGCGCGCTTAACGCGCTCAAAATTACAAGCTGCCGAAATTTGTTTTGTTTTAAAGAAAAACCTGAATTTTGAGATCGCGCCATGGACAATCAAGGCGATCGGATGTCGGTGGGGGAGATAGACAGGTTAGGGGTAACCCAGGACTTAGGGGAAGAAAGGGAGGAGGAGAGCAATGAGGAGGCGGTTGAGGGGGTATCAGACGCACAAAATGGCGTCCTCGCGCCCGAGGCTTCAGGCGCGCAAAATGGCGTCCTCGCGCACGAGGCTTCAGGCGTGCAAAATGGCGTCCTCGCGCACGTGGGTGTAGCGGCACCAAATTTTGCCGCGCCCGCGACCGTAGCAGCGCCGCCGTTGGATTCGGACCTTTTGTTGCTACAAATCGGGGCCCTTATGGACAAAATGAGGGACGAAGCAAGGGCTAATAGTGAGCGATTGGAAGCCAGAATGGGTGAGCAAATAAGGAACGAAGCGAGGGCTCAGAGTGAGCAATTGGGGGTAATGAGGGACGAAGCGAGGGGTACCGGTGAGGGGTTAGACAAGAAATTTGGGAAGTTAGACAATAATTTTGAGGGGTTAGACAAAAAATTTGGGAAGTTAGACAATAATTTTGAGGGGTTAGACAACGGGATAAAAGAGGTGAAAAATGGGTTAATGGGGTTAGAAAATAGGATGGAGGACAAATTGCGGGAAATAGGGGAACAATCTGCCAGGGAAATCAAACGAATGGGGAACCAGATAGAGGAGGTGCAAATCGGGTTAGAAAGTAAACTGGATGCTCAGAGGGATGAATTGGGACAGATGAGGGTGGCATCTACAAAAGAGATGGAGGAGATATGACGAGGTGTAAGTGAGGAGGTTTCGGGGCTACGCGAGGAGGTAAAGCGAGGTGAGAAGCGTATGGAGAAAGAGGTGAGGAATAATACGGCTAGGTTACAGGGGGGCATAGAGGGTCTGACGAAGGGAGTAGAACAGCTGACAGTCGGACAAAGGGAACTAGCGGACCAAGTGGAAAAGAACACTGCAATCATCGGGGGTTTAAAAGCGACACAAAAGGACATTAAAAACGAATTAATAGCAACACAAAAGGAATGTCAGATGGTACATGAGGGGTTGACGAAGAAGTTGGAGGAGGTGACAGAAGTAATGGAGACGAAGGACCGAGAGGTGAGGACGCACATAGAAACGGTTAAGGTGGCGTTAGAGGAAGAGATAGAGGGGGCGCACTGGGAGATGAAGGAGGTAAAGGAAAAATTAGAGGAGGTGGAAGAGGGGGTGAGTGAAATTAAGAAGAGACAGAGGGAAACTAAGAGGGAGATAAAGGAGGAAGTCATGGAATATGTACAAGGTCTGTGTTCAAATCATGATGAGGTGCTCACTAACCAAATAAAAAGTTTGCAGGTGGCAGAGGAGGTGCGACGACGAGGAGAGATTCAGTCGGCTTGTGAGTGGCAATGTATATGATGTGAGGGGAGATTCAGTCGGCTTGGGGGGTGGTGTAGACCCGGGTGTTCGTGAGGGACCAATGGTAAGATGTATGACTGGTCCGGAGTGGATGGACAGGGGAGGTGTGCAAGGAGGTTTGGCTATGGGGAGTGAGGGGGGTGCTGGTGAGCAAGGATGTGGGGGTATGGCGTGGGTAGCGGGTTGCGGAGGGGCGACCCAGGCATCGACACCAGGAGGGGTAGTGTTTGGAGGGACGGGGGACGCGCGGGAGCCCCCCGGGAATAGCGTACTGTGGGAGCCCGAACGGGCTGGTCCCGCGTTGATCCCGCAAGGAGTGACGTGCGGGGTCCGACCTTCAGGCGCCCACAAGGTCCCACTCGCGCCGTATGACGGCAAGAGTGATTTGAGGACGTACCTGGCGCAGTTTGAGTACGTGTGTAAAGGCAACGGTTGGAATCCGGACGAAGGTGGAGTACACCTGGTGGGGGCACTGCGCGGTGCGGCGGCGGAGGTGCTGACGGCTTTACCACCGGGTGCTCTCACCCTGTCAGCCCTCTGTGCAGCATTAATTAATCGGTTCGGCATTGAACAGCAAAGCGAGCTTGTTAAAGCCCAACTTGCGCAGTGAAAACGCAAGCCCCAGGAGACCATCGGGGAACTTGCTCACGATATTCGCTGCGCGGTCGGGATTGCACACGCGGACATGGCAGCGAGTTCCCAGGAAAGCCTGGCTCTGGATCACTTTATTCAGGCCCTTCCGGATCTGGAGCTCCGGCAACAGCTCGCCATGTGGCGCCCGCAAACCATGAGTCAGGCGGCCGACGCTGCAGCCCGTTGGGAAGCAGCGAGGCCCCTGGCCCGGGGAGGTGAGCGCCACGCAGTGGCGGTGCGTCAGATGGGGCCCGTGATTGGGGGCGGCCCGCCAAGGGGGCCCGCCCCCGACGGGGGCCCTGACCTGGAGAGCATGGTCCGGAGGTTAGTGGATCGGCGCCTGGCGGGACCTGGACCACGGCAGGCGGCCCCAGCGGTGGCACCCGGTAGTCCCCGACAGAGTACCCCAATTCGGACATACAGGGGGGGGAATTTGGAATATCGGAGGCAAGCACCTTACCAGGTGAGGTGCTATAATTGTGCTCGGATGGGTCACCGTGCATGGGAGTGTCGAGCTCCGCGCCGGGACGTTTCCCGCCAACCGATGCCCTCAACTCCGCCCCGTATAGATCGGCCTAGCCGACCTCAGACACCCCCCCGCCAGGGCCCGGGAAACTAGAACGTGCCGGGCATGCAGGGCGGTGTTCGGCAGTAGGGGATGGAGAGAAGCCCTCGTTGACACGACAGGTCATTCATTGTGGCCGAATTGGGACGGGTAGTTTGACAATTCGGTGCAAAATTGCCGGCGTGGGGGTAGACGCCGTGGTGGACACGGGAGCCAGCGCCACGATCATCAGCCCCGTGGTCCTTAATTCGAGTGCAGACGGCTGGGGTAAAATCCAGCGTCTGGAAAATCATAGTTTGCAGTTGGCTACCGGGGCAACGGCTCCGATCATAGGGCGTGGTTTTGTGACCCTCAAGTTGGGATCGGTAAAGCAAGAGATAGAGGTTTGGGTGGCGGAGGTGTGCGACCCATGCTTAATAGGGTTGGATTTGTTGACTGCCAGCGGTTGTAAAATCGACTTGAGTCGGGGGATCCTGCGATGGGGAGTGGAAGAGCTACCATTGGAGGGGGTGAGCACGGCCGAGAGGGTGGAGCTGGAAGCTCCTGAGGCCGTGACCATCCCTCTGGGGGCCGAGGCCATAGTGCCGGCCCGATGGTCAGCTCGCCCGACATGGCAGGAATCCTGCGGCCTGGTCGAACCGGTGGCAGCGCTATCCATACCTGGTTTAATCGTGGGCCGTACCCTTGTAAAAACGGACGGGCCGGTGGTGGCCGTCCGAGTAATTAATATTAGCACAGAACCACGCACTATAGTGAAGGGCACGAAGGTAGCTGGCTGCACCCCAGTTAGAGAAGTCGCGTCAGTGAGGGGCGAGAACGTCCAGCCGAGCCGGCCCCAGGGGGAGCCTTCAATAAGTTCTAGGAATTGGCCCGATCCCATTTGCGAGATGGTAAAACGTAGTAGTGTAGAGTTGGGAGGTACCCAGAGGGAGGCCTTACACAAACTGGTTGGGTCCCATTTGGACCTCTTCACCTTGTCCACCGAGGATATTGGACGTACGGGCCTGGTGAAACATCAGATCCACACCGGTGAGGCCCGGCCTATTCGTCAGGCCGCCCGACGGCTCCCTTGGAGCAAGAGGGCAGAAGCTGACGAGCAGGTTGAAAAAATGCTCGACGCAGGTGTGATCGAGCCCTCGGGAAGTCCTTGGATGTCACCTGTTGTGCTGGTCAAAAAGAAGGATGGGACCACGCGGTTCTGCGTGGACTATCGCCAGCTAAACAACGTGACACTCAAGGACTCATATCCCCTGCCAAGGATTGATGACACCCTCGATGCCGTTGCGGGCTCAAATTGGTTCTCAACTTTGGACCTCAAGAGTGGGTATTGGCAGGTGGAGATGGATAGGGCAGGGAAGGAGAAAACGGCATTTTCCACAGGTAAGGGACTGTACCAGTTTACTGTGATGCCGTTTGGTTTGTGTAACGCCCCCGCCACCTTTGAAAGATTGATGGAACATGTACTAGGCGGCATGCCATGGCAATCATGCCTGGTGTACCTGGATGACGTCCTAGTACATGCCAAGACCTTCCCCCAGGCGGTAGCTAATTTGGACCAGGTGTTCGGGTGCCTCAGACAGGCAGGGTTGAAGCTGAACCCGAGTAAGTGCACTTTGTTTGCAAGAGAGGTGGCCTATCTAGGTCACGTGATCGGCCGCGAGGGGGTAAAAACAGACCCAGACAAAATTAAAGCGGTAGAGGAGTGGCCCGCACCACGTACCATCAAGGAGGTGCGGGGATTTTTGGGACTCTGCTCCTACTACCGGCGCTTTGTGGCGAAATTTGCGGAGTTGGCCCGTCCCCTCCACCGGCTTATGGAGAAGGGGACGCGATTTAATTGGACACGGGAGTGCCACGCGGCCTTCCAAAAATTGAAGGGGTGTCTAACATCCGCACCACTTCTAGCTTACCCCACTAGTGACAGGACATTTACCCTGGACACGGATGCGAGCCAGGAAGGATTGGGCGCAGTTTTGTCTCAGACACAGGAGGGCGTGGAGAGGGTGATTGGTTACTATAGTCGGGCCTTAAGTAGGCCCGAGCGAAATTATTGTGTCACTCACAAAGAGTTATTGGCTATGCTGGCTGCCATGAACCATTTCCACCCGTACCTGTACGGGCGGAAATTTTTGGTTAGAACTGACCATTCCTCCTTGCAATGGCTCCTTCGGTTCAAGGAACCGGAGGGCCAAATTGCAAGGTGGTTGGAAAAGTTGCAGCAGTACGATTTTGATGTGGCCCATAGGGCCGGGAAGGCCCATGGTAATGCGGACGCACTCTCTCGGCGTCCTTGTCTGGGGGAAAACTGTAAATTTTGTGCAAGACACGAGGAGAGGGAGCAATTGGGCGATTCCGCCCCGATTCTCGTCGTCCGGGCAACCCGGGTGAGAGGGCCAATTTTGCCACTAACCGCGGACGAGGAATTTGGAGAGTTGGCTTGGAGCACGGCCCAGCAGGAGGATCCTGTTCTGGGGCCGGTGTTCCAATGGGTCAAATTGGGGCAAAGACCAAAGGGGGAAGAGGTCATCCCCCTCAGGGCGCAAACAAAGGCGTATTGGGCTCAGTGGCAGACCCTGGAATTGAAAGGCAACATCTTGTATCGCAAGTGGGTGGAGGTTCCCTCTGATAGAACTTCCTGGCTGGTGATAGTCCCTGACAAATTCAAGAACGTCATATTGCAACAGGTGCATGGTACCCGCTCCGGCGGCCATTTGGGCAGGACAAAGACAATATCTCGGGTCCGCCGGAGGTTCTATTGGGTGAATATGGGGCGCGACATACAGGACTGGTGTCGGAGATGCGACGCCTGTTCTGCCAAAAAGGGACCAGCACGGAGGATGAGGGCCCCCCTCCAATTACATCAGGTGGGGGCCCCCCTTGAGCGGGTGGCTATGGATATTCTAGGACCGCTGCCCCGCACCCGCCAAGGTAATAAGTATATCCTCGTTGTAATGGACTATTTCACCAAGTGGCCGGAGGCCTATGCCCTCCCCAACCAAGAAGCAGGGGTGGTAGCACAGGCCTTCGTAGAAGGATTTGTATGTCGGCACGGGATTCCACAGGAGCTGCACACCGATCAGGGTCGAAATTTTGAAAGTCAATTGCTAAAAGATGTGTGCAGACTCCTGTCAATTCGGAAAACCAGGACCACGCCCTTGCGGCCACAATCTGACGGGATGGTGGAAAGGTTCAATCGAACATTGATCCAACAACTGGCATTGTTCACCACCACCCGTCAGGATGACTGGGACGAACATCTCCCGTACCTGTTGATGGCCTACCGAACTAGCCAGCACGGGGCCACCGCATGCAGTCCAGCGTTGCTTATGTATGGGCGGGAGTTACGGGCTCCCGCCGACTTGCTATGCGGTCCCGTGCCAGACACCACGGATACACCACCGAGGGAGGGTTACGCACGTCACCTGGAGGAAGGCATGGAGCGGGTCCATGCCTTCGCCCGCCGCCAGCTCCATCTGGCGGGGGCCATGATGAAGCGTAGGTACGACGACCGGAGCGAGGGGAGTCAATACGCTCCGGGGATGAAGATTTGGTTCTTTAATCCCCGGAGGCGGAAGGGCAGGTGCCCAAAACTCACCTCCCCCTGGCAAGGCCCGGGAGTCGTCCTGTCGCAAATCTGTGACGTGGTCATTAAAATCAAAATGGGGCCACGGGCCCCCCCTCGGATCGTCCATGCCGACCGGATAAGACCTTATGCCGGCGAGCAGGCGCCCTCATGGATCGCCTCGGCTCTAGATGCCGAGGCAGGACCCAGTACCTCTTGCGACGGGGGCTCGTAGCGTCAGAGGACTGGGGGGGGATGATAGTGGGAACGCCCCCCATGTGGTGGGATGGCAACTCTGTCATCCCTCACGGGGGGGGGGGGGGGCAAAGGAGCACTAGTTATGGGGTTGATGGCAGTGAAAACTAGCCCGGGTGGGTTAGGATAGTGTGTGTAGGGATCTAGCGAAGATGACATAAGGTGACGTTAAGGTTAGTTAGTGACAAGGATACCTGTAGTGGGGACACAGGTAGATTAGCGTGGATGATAATGACGTGGGAGCGAAATAGTTTAAAGGGACGACTGGGAAGCGCAAGTTTCAGAGGGGAGTGGTTAGCTGAGATGATGCCTTGTGTTTGAGAATTGAACAGGTGTGATTGCACAGGTGTGCAACTGAACAGGTGTGTGGAGCAGTGTTTGAGTGATAGTAGTGGTGATTGTGTATTGTGATGACCAAATGGTCCAGGAAGAAAGGAGGGTGCAGGTGGCACCAGGTGTGAGGGCACAGGTGTGCAACAACAGGTGTATGTGGCTGTGTGGAATAAATGGTAGTGTGGAATAAATGGAGTATTGGAATGGATGGTCGTGGAGTGAGTATGGTGGAAATTGTGGAGTGGAGTGGATGGTGCGAAGGTGTGAATGGGGGAAGAGTGGACCCCCATCACGGATACCCGGGGCGGGTAGTGTAAGTGTTAGGTAGAGGGTATAGGTAAATTGTGGTTGGATATTGGCATCTGTGGTGCGGGTGGAAGAATGGTGATTGGATGGGTGCATTAGTGTTGTGGAAATGGCTGGGCGTGTAGCCTGTTAGTGTGTGTAGTTGGCCTGGGCACTCCACCACTGTGAGGATGTCGGCCAGGTGAGGCCGCAGGTGGGCTCTGGGAGCCGGTAGTTGTGGATGGGGCCCGAGGATCCGGAGGACGGACCCGGGTAGCCCAGTGCCAGAGGGCACCAAGGGGTGACAGAGCCAGGAGGGGCCTTCCCAAATTAGATAGGTTAGGTAAGGAGCTCGGTAAGCTCGGGTGGCAACTACAGTGGTGGAGGTGTGCAGGTGGGTAGACCTGCTGGGAGAGCTACACGTCACAGCCCAGAAATTGTGCGAGGGCACCGGGAGATGAATCGGGGGAGTGAGACCCCAAATTGAGAAGCACCACAGTTTGGTCAATGGGAATTGGTTTTTAGAACCCATAGTGTAAGTTGGCCAATGGATTGGCAGGGAAAAACCCTGGGTAGTGTAAAGTGTGTTAAAATCATTTAGAGGATAGCTAGGATGAAGGATCTCCTCGCACCATCTGCATCCACTCACCTGAGGTGACAGTAACTCCACACCATGCCATGTTTTATTATTTTTCATTAATGCAAATGTTTTGGATTGTGAGACGCATCATGACGTGGGTGTGACATTGTGCGTAATTCCATCTCTCCCTCCTTATGAGGATTGATGATGAATTGGTGATGGCAAATTTTGAAGTAGAGGGATTGGAGACGAATTTGGTGTAGAAGGGAAAGATGGGGAAGACAAGACGTAGTGACGAATTTGTAAAGGTGTAAATTCTTGTAAATATGGGGTAAGGGCAAGGGTAGTGTAGGTGACAGGGGGGGGGTGACGTACGGTAGGGACGAGTTTTTCTCACTTCGCTCTCCGTACGCACTTCACCCTGCATTGCCTTTATTGACGTGTACCCTTGTGACCTTACCCCTCGCTCATTTGTCTTCCCCCCTTTTGTCTCCCACTTGAGGACCTGTGCGCCATTGGGTGCCGAGGGGAGCGTGCGTGAGGTGGCCATTGTGCGCACGAGATTCCCAGAACCAGCATGCATTGCGTTGATGTACCACTTTATGGACCGCTGTTCTGCGGCCAAGTACCACTTGATGGACCCCAGGTTCTGGGGCAGGGCACCTCTGTTGGAGACCGGCCATAGTGGCCAGGGAATCTTGCTTGCGGACCTCGGTAAGGTGGCACCTATGCCAAACAGGTGGACCACCCTTAGTTGGCCCCTGAGGCCCTAAATAAAAATGAACACAAGTTGTGCTTTTTATTATTTCCAAGTAGGCCGCATGAAGCCAGAAGACGTCGGGAAGAACATCGGCCCAGCAGAGAAAGAGAAGACCACCACCAGTTGTTTTGTTGTGTTTATTATGAACAGTGGTGACTGTGCATCGAGTGGTGCTTTTGGTGCTTTTGTGGTGCTTGGTGGTGCTTTTGGGTGCTTTGGCGGTATTGGTACTGGTGCATCGATGCAATGCGTGCTGTCTCCTCCCTCCCAACAGGAATTTCTTTTTCTTGTTCCCTAAAAAGAAAAAAAACACAGGTCCTGGGTTGCGTTGTAAATAAGAAATAACGTCACTGTAAATAATGCTCCCCACCGTAAATGTATAGTTTGAGAACAATTCCGTAATTCGGTTAGCTGTGGGCTTGAGTCTGTTAGACAGGGTGCAATGCAATAGGGGGACATACTTATTTGTGTTTTAAGATTGTCACACTCAGGGTCAGGTTAATTGTAGAGGGAATTACACCTACGTGTCACACTAAGTTAAAGTTTTGTAGGCCCGAGTACGGGCCTGAAGAAAGGAGGGTGCAGTGTAACGAATTTGAGAAGTGTAACGGTTTTGAGAAGTGTAACAATTTTGAGAAAGTGTAACGAAGGTGAAAAGTATGGTTTTGTTGTGTGCAACACCCTCGTAATGTAAATAATGGTCGCAGCCGTCCTCCTAGTTAATTCCATGAAACTTACACACAGGCCACGACATATCTTTTTAAATAGTTTATTTCCTTATTCTATGTAGGCTAAATATGTGTTTCCCACGAGATTGACTCTGCATTGTATCAAACGAAATAAGCGTAGGCCCCTTTCAATTTCCCCAATCATCTCCGCTCTCCAAAGTTCCTTTCAAAAGCGGTGCGAGTGGTGTTCAATCCCGCAAGCCGCCATTGCCCATGTGCTCATCTCGGAGAAGAGGGGGGTAGGAGCCGCCAACTCACAGGCGTGGCACGTCGTCGTGATCAAAGGAGCAATCGGACAGCCCTAACAGCCAACCAGCACCGCGGTTAGCGACCCGGTAGGCGTGTCCTCGCAGCCGGCGGCTTGATTCCGCCCCGAGTAATAAAAGCGACTGGAAGGGACTGCTTCGGGAGATGACATGAGAGAGGACATGAGAGATGAGCTGTGAGCTGTGAGCTGTGAGATGAGAGACGCTCCAAACCAAAAAGGAGAGATACTTGGAGAGGAAACAAGCTTTGGAGAGACGCGCTGAGAGGAGGGAGACGGCTCCACCAGAAGGAGAGGAGCAGGTGTGACCGAGCCAGCGCGTGACGTCCACAGCATCAGCAGCGTCGATGCGACCGAGGGTTTTCCCGCCAAAAACGCGAAGAATTGGGAGCTGCTACCTCCAGCCCTGCCGGTTGCAGGGACCTGACCCTGCCTCCCTCTCCAGCAACCCACCTCCGCCATTCCTGCCTGCAATTTCCCCCGTGTAAGTGTGAACGTCGTCTGTCTTGAATGTTGTCCTGGGGTTAAGTAAATTGAATAGTATAAGTTAACGATTCACTGTGTGACTGCTTCTTCCATCCATTGCTTGTAAATAACTTTGGTCGCTCCTTCTTTTTGCTTGTGTGTGCATAATAAATCTGTTCTTCCTCCGTACTCTGTCTTCTTCTCTCTTCCTTCTCTTTCGGTCGCTTTAGAGGTTTCCCGATTGAATATCTGTGGTGCGATCTGGTCAACGTTGGGGGAGTCGGGCCAATTGGGGATCCTGTAACGGTCGCGGTTGGACCATCCGCTCGGCCCATCATAACATCTAAACTGCGATCCGTAACAATATATATATATATATATATATATATATATATATATATATATATATATATGAGGAGAATAGAACCATGTTCCACACCTTGAGTTCCTGGGATAACAAGATTTATTGATGAACCAATATCACAGCGCTGTGGAGGGTGTAAGAGTCATACCATTCACAATTGAACAGCATGGCCACATACACTCCTAGAAAATTGGCAACCCAGAGTTTCTTTATATACACAAAACACAAAATTATACAAAAAATCTCCGCTGAAAAATGAGCACGGACAAAGGAAAACTGGCTAGATATCTCCCACCGAGACCCTATCTTCTTTGGCATGAGCAAAGGGTAAGATGCCGGGAGAAAGACCACTGTGACATTCTCAAAACTTATCTTACATGCTGGCCTTTGGTCAAGGACAGACGCGTTTTCTCGAGGGGGTCTAACAGAGCAAGGAGTTTCACTATCTTTCCACATTCCTTGGCACAGTTGGAAAATATAGCATAGTTAAAAAGCAAGAGGGAACATAGTAAGCTTTATCCTTTTCACAAAGCAACCATTATTAAATGCAAACCACAATTA
>NC_136262.1:185284254-185290051 GCF_964187855.1 Myxine glutinosa | reverse complement strand
TCATCACCCAATATAATAAGCAGTCTATCACACTGAATAGTGGATATTGACTATGACGATATTTACTTATTGCCAGTTACAAATAGAACCATATTTCACATTCACTACAATGGTCACCGCTTATTAGGTATGAACCAAAATTGTCATTAGCATGCTGGGTAGGTCGTTAAAATCTAAACCATGTATACAAGCATAAACAATGTACTTACACACCAACAAGTATGTATATATGCACACACACACACGTATGTATACAACCAAAAAGTATGTATATATGCACACACTATTGTTTCATATTTATTTTTAAGATGATAAATCGACCAACACTTTTTCGAATAATGCCACATTATATTTGCACCAATTTAGTCCCTGGTGTTGGGCTAGCGGCTAGGGTGCCGGCTTAGGATCCTAGGATCCTGGGTTCGAATCCCGGTCAATCGCTGAATTAACGCCAGGGGGGTTGACTCAGCCTGTCATCCTTCCGAGGTCAGCAAATTGAGTACCAGTTCACTGGTAATTCCCTGCTTGTCGTTAAAGGCGGCAAAAAGGGTTGGCGTCAGGAAGGGCATCCGGCCGTAAAACATTGCTTCAAAAAGGGGACCGAAAAACAACAACAACCACAGTTCCCGAAAAAGGCCAACCCCCGCTTGCGGGGAAAAATGGCCTCTAAAGGTGTTTTTTTTTTTTAAATTATTTGCACCAAACCTTTGTGAATTGTTTGTCAGCAACTGCAGGAATAAAGGCTCGTGAAGGAGCGAGAACACATAACAAAAAGAGAAAGAGCAATCGGCGATTGCAGACCCTCGCCAGGATGTTTTCAGTGTTTTTTTAGGTTTTTGTGTTAAAACAAATATGGTGGCCGAACCACGTGACCTTTGACGTCATCATTATTTTTTTCTCCACCAACTTATTCCTAGATTATGCTCGAGAAATTTCATCTTGATCAGATAAAGTTTTGTACTTGTCGAATTATAGTCATCATGGAGGAAAAATGCGGGGACCACCCCCGCATGCGGGGATTGATTTGTACTCTCAACCACCTTTAGACCACCACCACCTTTAACCACCTTTTTTAAAAAATGGAGGCACCTATGACATCATCATTAACATATTTTATTCCCCATGGAGAGTTCTTCACAGTGAACCATGTCTCAATCTTTTCTATTCAGCGTTTTTGGAGATAGAGAGGTGCAAACCTTTTCGGTTTTTCCAAGATGGCGGCCGAACCACGTGCCTATGACGTTATAATTATCATTAAAAAAATCTACAGGTGGGGTTGCACCTATGGTGAAAATTTCCTGTCAATCGGACCAACGGTTGTGGAGAAAATCGTATTTATTCTATGCGGAGAAACAAAAGACCTGAGACACGATTGCAGATGTATCTTGGTGCTCTTCCTCCCATGAACTTTCAATTGATGATTGCATAAGTTTATTTGTTCTGCGACTCACCTCGGATCCATCTAGTCCTGGGGATGAATCTCAACACAGCTAGAAACTGCCACTCTTAGGTTTTGCATGCAGGGCTATTGATAAATGTATGTGCCGTCCCTAAGATGGACGCTAAACGTGGCATTCCGTCTGCTGGCAGTAGTTGGTGGACGATAAAGATCCCACGATGTCCTTTGCTAAGAGTATGTGACCTTTATCCAGCACGCTGACCAAATTCCTGTCATCTCGGTCCATTCGGGGTGGTGACCTGTCCACGATTTGTAACCCCTAACCAATGAAACTGCCTCGGAAGCTTTATGTGCCTGAAGGTGTGCGGAGGATAAACAAAACAAACATTTGTAATGCTATCATTTCAACCAGGAGGCTGACCAAGGAGGATCTAAATTGCTGAGTGCAACCAAGCTTTGAAGCAGTGTGTGTGATATTTTTAACGAGGTAATCAGCACTCTGTTCACTTCTGTAACATATCCTCAACAAAAACATCTTGATTTGGTAGATCTGTGCAGAATGCAACCAAAATATACAACTTGCTTTCTTTCTACTTGCAAAAAAAAAAAATGCTAGTTTGATGTTGATGTCTAATTTTGAGTGCCATCGTCGTGCAATACTTTTTGCCTGGGAAAAGATAAAAATAGCTTTTTAACAGTGATTTATAAAATGCTCATGGAGGCGTTTGTACATGTATTGCATGTAGAAGGACATTATGAGACATCGTTGTACTTTTTACATGAATTGTGAAAGTGAAAGTTTCCTCAAAAGTGAAAATGTACATTAATTCATTTCATGATAGAAGACACATTATTGTTCAGTGATAAAAGCGTACACCAAATGCCTGAAGCCTAAGGCCTATTAGTATTGACCAAAATAGCAGACATATTATTTGATTGTTGTTTATTTATTTTTCGGTTACTATTTTGGGTGGAGTCGGGTCAGTAAAGCTCCATCCTGGATGGACAGAGTGACAGACGGACTGGCAGAAAATATTATCGTGGATTCCGTTTTTCCCCCTTGCTTTATTGCAAGCTGTTCTTGGGGCAGAAATGAGACTTCCTGTACAGCTTGCTCAGTCAACCACATTATCATTTCTGGGACTGGTATTGTGGTATTGTTTCCTCACTTTTGATCATGACAACTCGCTGTTCAGCATATCCCAGTGATATTGATCCAGGGCTACAGACGAAGCTACAAGGAGTGGCTGAAGCAAACAAGATTTTGTACATTTGCAAAGGATGTGATTCCAAGTGGATCTGGTAGATGTTTATGATAATGGAAGGGAGAAGCAGTACAACTTTGTATTTTTTTATTTTTATCTTTTTAGAAATAAAAGTGTGTGTGTGTGTGTGTGTGTTTGTGTGTGTGTGTGTGTGTGTGTGTGTGTGTGTGTGTGTGTGTGTGTGTGTGTGTGTGTGTGTGTGTGTGTGTGTGTGTGTGTGTGTGTGTGTGTGTGTGTGTGTGTGTAGTTGGTTGTTGGCTCCATTTATGGGTTCCAGGAGGTGGAACGGAGTCCTCCCAGGACCCAAAGTATATGTCTCCTCTTAAGGAAGGGATCACAGTTCATGGACCAAGCTGTTCAACTTTTTCAGAGTTTTGTTCCAAGTTCTCTTTTCAGGATCGTCACCATACCCCGGATTGCCTCCAGTTGTAGTTCATTTGTGGTAATATTCCTGGGGATGGTTTTTAAAATCTCAGTGAGGTTCTTCTTCATCATTCCTGTTGCTCCAATTATCACTGGTACTATTTCGGTGCTCTTCAACTTCCAAGATCTCTTGACCTCATTTTTGAGGTCCTGGTATTTTGTCATTTTCTTGATTTCTGCGTTGTTTAGGCCAAAATCGCTGGGTACTGATATCTCTGATTTCTTGATTTCTGCTTTGTTTAGGCCAAAATCGCTGGGTACTGATATCTCTGATATCTCGATCATCAATGCTGGCTTTTCCTTTTTGTTCCCGAGTACAATGTCCGGACACAATGCTTTGTTTTCTATATTCACGCTCGATGGAATCATCAGGTTGTACTTGAGTATGACATCCTCATTTTCAATGATTGCCCTTGGTTCGTGTTGCCATGAGTTTTCTGGTACTGGGATGTTTACATTTTTGCAGATATGCCAATGAATCACTTTGCATACTTGTTATGCCGTTGTGTGTAAAGTTGTTCTGATAGTTTTTTACATCCCGATAGCAGGTGACTGGTACTTTCTGTTTGTCTTGCAGAATCTACACTTGTCCGTCTGGCTCAGTCCTGCCATCTTTTGTGTGCGTGTGTGCGTACGTGCGTGCGCGCGTGCATGCGACCATTCATGTCCAAACTACTGAGCAATTGCCACCAAATTGGACTCGTCGACCAAATTGGATCTTCTGTTGAACATGGGCTACTTGATTTTATTAAATATACATTAATAATGATATTGCTAAATTAAATTTCAAATTATAGTGTGGCAATTGAGGGTGTAGAATCGACGTCGCCCATTCCAACCCCTCCCATTAGCACCCCCGAGTCCTCCACCCTTTCCACCTTGCACCTCCGAGCCCACAATCGCAAGACTTTTGTTAGAACCACGCTGTCCCATTGCGATCCCTACCTTCTGAGGTGAGCTCCTTCCTTCCGTGTAAGTGTTGCTTCATCAGGATGAAGATTATTGCATTCCTTGCCCTGCTTCATTCTCATCAGAGTAAAACCTTCACCTTTTCCCTTCACACCCTTCTCCCTATTCCTCCATTTTGTGTTCCCCTGTCCAGACCATTTCATCCATTCGACAAAGCCTCCCGTCTGCAGACAATGGCTGCGATGCACCACCAATGTGCAATCGTGAAAGACAAGCCCCAGCCGAGCCAAGGAAGTATAGTTACCATATTTTGAACTTTCAAAAAGAGGACACTCCAGAGTGTTCATGTATTATTGATGTGTATTCGTGAGGGACTTGCGCTGGCTGGTTTATGCGAGACTTGGGCCGGGGACTTCCCTCTGGCTAACGCAAAGGGAATGTGGGATTAATTGTTGTGTAGGTTGGAGGAAGTGAGGGTCTCCTTTTGCTTTCTCTGCGGGAGGGGAGGTGACTTCGAACATCGAACATTTTCTGCAGTCAGTGCCCCCCTCTACTCGCCCCAAATTTGGCCATGTTTTGGGGGTGGCATGATGCCCTTTTTGGATCGTTTTGTGAAGGCCCATCGGGGTGTGCTGGACATTCCAGTGGACATGTCACTCCAGGAAGCATCTTCCCTCTCAGATGGGTTAGTGGTCATGGGGCACCATTTCTTCCTTGGATTGGAAGTGTGGGACTTGTGTGAATATTCTGTTGCTTTGCCGAGATGTGCATTTTGAAGGGTTTGTTATCAAGAAAATGTTTTTTTGTGAGTGACTTCATCGAAAAATGTTTTTTGTGAGTCGGAGGGTTAGAACAGAAGCAAAGCAGGGGGTGTTTTGCACACAGTTAACACATGAAATGGACTTCAGGAGGTGGATAGGTTTTCAGGGACAGTTGATAGGTTTTCTTTTTACAAGAGAAAAACTCATGGAAGAGCAAGGTTAAATTGCCAGTGGTGGGGTAGTGAGGCAACAATTATGCACAAACAAGACCCTTCAGTACCCCCAAGACCCTTCAGACCACCAAGACCCCTGGAGACCCAAAATACCCAGAAGACCCCCAAAGACCCAAAATACCCTTCAAGCCCTGATGCTCAAAAGACCCTGAACACCCAAAAACCCAAAACACCCCAAAGACCCAAAACACCCCAAAGACCCAAAACACCCCAAAGACACAAAACACCCCAAAGACCCAAAACACCCCAAAGACCCAAAACACCCCAAAGCCCCAAAAGCCTCTGAAGACCCAAAAACGCCTCAAAGACCCAAAATACTCTTAAAGGCCCAGAGGATCCAAAAGACCCTGAAGACTCAAATGGCACTGAAGACCCAAAACACTACGAAGACCCAAAAGACACCGAAATGGTCAAAGATGTCTACCCCTCTGAAACGGCGTGTGCTGAGGCGCGCAGAGCACGCAGAGTCACGCTAGTAATAATAATAATAATCTATCTATAATTCCAGTAATCTCTGTGTGTATGTATGTATGTATGTATGTATGTATGTATGTATGTATGTATGTATGTCTGTGACCGCTGTTTCTCGACAACCACGGGTCCGATATACTTTAAACTTGCCAGGTATATTGCTGGGGACCCGAGGATGTGCCTTTTCAAGGTTTGAAATTAATCGGACAAGTAGTTACCGAGCTATGTCCAAAAAACGATTCAACCAATCAGAGAGCAGCGAGTTATCACGTGTGCCGAACGTGGCGAACAGACTCTGCCTCGGACGGCACATTTGAGAGCGTATTCATTTATTTC
>NC_136262.1:185186754-185279254 GCF_964187855.1 Myxine glutinosa | reverse complement strand
GACATTTTGAGGCACCAAGGACAAAGACAGATGAACATGGAAGTTTCTCTGAGAGATGGCTCGGATATGTACAGGGTGATTCACATACAAACAGCTTGACGTCCTTGCATGACATGACATGTCGATTAACATGTCGATTAAATTGCTCTTAAACGTTGATAATTATGGAACCGGTCTTCGAGTCAGCTTTAGACTTTTTAGTAGCATAATGTAAAGAAAAAATCAGCAAGAATGGCAAGTTACAACAGTCAGGAGCGTGCAAAAGCTGCAACCTGTATGAGGCCACAAAAAGCTTAATCGAAGTGAAACGACGTCTTCGAACGGAGTTTGGTCGAAGCTGGGGTGCTGCCAAGCAATGCATCAATTTTGCGATGGCACACAAGTCTGATGGAAAGGGGCGATGTTCATGATTCCTTCTGGGAGATCACTGATGAAAAGCTGCAGAAAACCATGCTCTAATACAAGCAGAGACTGTTCCGAGTGATCGAAAAATGACGGCCGCCATATCGAGACGCATACTAAATTTGTATCAATTATTTTTAAATGAAATTTTCACCTAATAAATGGGGAACATTTGTCTATAAGTGCTGCAAATTAAAAGTAAATCGGTTCACGCAACAGAGTTATTCAAAAACAAAATAGTACGTCGTATGTGAATCACCCTGTATATAACTGAAGAATGCATCAAATGAAAAAGTATTGTTACCTCCGCCCACTGAAGGTGGACAAAGTTGAGTTTTCACCCTGTCTGTTTGTCTGTTTGTTTGTGTGCAGGCTATCTCAAAAGGTTATGGACGGGTTTGGACGAAACTTGATGACAGGTTGGGTGTGTGACAAGGACTAATTGATTTGATTTTTGTGAATAACGGATCTGGCTTGCTCCATTATATATTGTTACGGACCGGAGTACGGCACTCCCTTGGGGGGGGGGGGGGGGGGGGGTGGGTTAATCCCCCCTTCTATTTTCACTGGCCGTCCTCCGCTCCTGATGCTACACAGCTACCTCTGGAAAGGCAGGTGCGCAGCCCCGTTCGCGTTCGTACTGTGGACAGATGTTAATTGCCGAGCGGTTTAGCAACCGCAGGCAACGAACTATTAACAAGGACTAGACCCGATTCTTGAACGTTGGCCAAATCGTGCCACAGGTATTCAATTGGGAAATCACTAAAGCGACACGGATGTGAAGAAGAAGCAGAACAAAGGTGGGAAATACAAATATGATTTATTTACTAATTACTATTTACACAATCAAAGAAACCAAGGGAGAAGAAGAATAAGAAAATAATTGCAGAAAGAGGGACGGACCAGAAGGACACAGTGCAACGCTAGCTTACCTATGGTAGTCTTACTTACAAACCCAGGACAGAACAAACAAAGACAGACTCACACGAATGGGGAAATGAAGGCAGGCACGAATGGCTGGAAAGGGAGGAAGGTTCAGCTCGGACCAGAGGGATGGCTGGAAGGACGAGGCGGGATCACAAGGCGGGGAGGGAATGCGGGTCCGGTCCGTTGTAGACGGCAAGGCTGAGGTGAGCGGCCGCTGATCCTCCGCAATCTGGGTCGCACGTCGCGTTGCTTCGCCACAGCAGATCGAAAACTGCACGTCAAAGCTCCACTTTCAGCTCCTCCTTCCCTGACTGCTCCGTGCGCCCTCCTTACTCATCTCCTTTTGTAGTCCCTCCGTCGCCCTTTTTATTGCCCTTTTTGAGATCAAGCCGTGGGCTACAAGGGCACGCCTACCGGGCCGCTCACTGCAGTGCCGGTGGGCTGGCACGGGCTCTTCCTGGCTCCGCCCATGATGACGAGGGGCGGGCCACGCCCTTCTTCTCCGAGCTGACCACGTGCGTAATGGAGTTTGGGGTGATTCGAGCGAGCCCCAGCCAAAGGGCAGCGAACGCTGTCCGGCAATTGCGTTTTGGTGGCAATTGAAAGGGGATTCTACCTTATTTCATTTGGTGCAATGCAGTGTCAACTAGTGGGAACAGAGCCTTAAACTAATACACATAATAAGGAGATAACTACTGAACAGGGAGATCTATGATTTGCTACGTGATTGTATATGGCCTAACTAGGGACGACCTTTGACCTTTACACACAACACGGAGGGGTGATTTACAAGAATTCATTACACTTGCAACAATACAAAAATAACACAACAATTCTCAAATCCACAACAATATAGATTATTTTTGGTTTATTAATGTTGCTTCTGCATCTGCTAGTTTGTGTTTCGACATGCAAAACTTTATATATAAATGTATTTTATTCGTTGTAATGCATAGAATACTTAATATGTACACTACACTTCTGTCAAAATATATGCTTCTTAGGTCTTCTTTACTATAAATATACAAGGTTGTCAAAGTACCGAGTAAACTTATGAAATGTTTCTGTTGGTCAAAAGTACAGAGTGAACTTGTGAAATATTTTAATAATTTGTTCCTAGTACAATTACAACAAGAAAGAGCAATCAGATTGCAGACCCTCGCCAGGATGTTTTTAGTGGTTTTTAAGGCTTTTGTGTTTAAAACAAATATAGCGCCGAACCACGTGACTGATGACGTCATCATTTTTTTTCCTCCACCAATTTATCCGAGATGCGCAAGAAATTTCATCTTGATCAGATGAAGTTTTGTACTTGTCGAATTATGATGTCACAATGGAGGCACCTATGACATCGTTAACATATTTTATTCCCCATGGAGAGTTCTTTACAATGAGCCACGTCTCAATTTTTTTTCTATGCAGTGCTTTCGGAGATATAGACGTGCAAAGTTTTTCGGTTTTTCCAAGATTGCGCCCATACCGCGTGACCTATGCCGTCATAATTATAAAAAAAATTATACAGGTGGAGTTGCACATATGGTGGAAATTTCCTGTCAATCAGACCAACGGTTGCCGAGAAAATCATATTTATTCTGTGCGGACCAACAGACAAATGGATCCAAATGCAATACCATCTCCTGCGAGGTTAACGAAGAGATTAACATAGACAGTCCCTCATAAACTTCCCTCCAACAGACATTCCTGCTATCTGTGAGTGATAGATCTGCAAACATGAGGACAAAGGTCTCGTTTAATGAAACTTAAATGTGTTGCTTTTCCATTTCCCAGGTTTATTCAGTTAATTTGAAAAATAGAAGCGAGGGGATCAGTCATAATGTTAGACACAAAAATACAAGTTCACAATTCTTATAGGGTCAACAGGATGGCCTGCACACTCGCCCCTGATTCTTCGAACCTGGCTTCAAATCACAGCCCGGCTATAAAGTGTCATCCTGGTGTCTCACAGGCAGAGCGAGGAATCACTGTGTGTGCGCGCCACACCTCGGACGGACATTAAATCGGGCATCCGGTCTGCCGACATTAGTTAAAGGTCCCATGGTGTCCTTCACGAAGAGTACGAGAGCTATCGCCAGCACCATGTCCAAATTATAAAATTGCTGCTCTAACTTCCATGGGGCACTGCATCAGCGGTATGGCGGCACTCCCAGCAATGATGCAACTACAAGGCATTCACATATGAAGTGCATGAATGACAACTCCATTAGGTACTTTTGGGTCACCATGTAGAAATGTGTTTTCATGAAATTCCAGCAACAAGCAACTCTTCTGTGAGGAGTGGACTCCTAAAAACTGCCGCTTTGGTTGCATGGTGAAATTCTAAATGGCGTCACTTGCCATCTTAATGTTTCTAGTGAAAGTCGATTTTCAAACCGGGCTGTACGTTTTGTGTGTTGGACTGATCCGAGATGTGACATTGTGCAAAGTTTGTCTGATATCAAAAATATTTGAGGGCAAAGCGGTGTGCCATGCCTGGACGACATTGTGCGTTTTGTTTCCGACTGTGCTCTTTCGTTTGTCTGAGTTATTGGTTTGGTTTATTGGGCTGGGTCCTTTATCTTTAATCTGGTGTTTGTGGGTTAAAATACTGACCTGGGTAGAAGGCAATGTGAAACTATCCAGTGCATTCATTCGTTGCTTCATTGACTGCTGTTTGGCATGGCCTACACTCCTGCTTCGGTGTTGTTGGACTGTAACTGGAACTGCTTATGATTTCCGACTCTTTTTGAAAGAAACGGGGGATATTGCAATGGGCTCCATCCATCTGTGTGTCCGTCGATCACGATATCTCCTCCTAAACGGTTGTGCAGATATTCACCAAATTTGGTGGTTATGGATCACCACATGGCAAGAAGGTGTTAGAGGAATGTCATTTCCCCCTCCCGCCCTTCCGGGGCAGGTTCAAAAGGTCAAGTACCGAAAGGTGTAAAATTACGGGCACATTTTTAAATGAAACTTTGTATATGCAATCAACATTGGGGGGATGCATGAAATGTGTAACGTTTTTTTTGTATTTGAGGTTCATATCCTAGGGCCGAGGGGGTGGGGTCATAGGGTCACAGGGATCAAAAATGGGGAATTTTAAAAAACTCAAACATTTGATGTTGGTTTATTCCTGGTGGAACTTTTTTCCATCTTTCAACTTTGCTTTCGGTAGGAAGCGTGGGGATTTGTGATGGTGCGCCATCGACTTGGCTCTAGTTATTATTTTATTTTGATAAAAAGCTAAAACTTGCATACATAATGTTGAACTGATTCTTGATAGTTGCCACATGTTGAAATGCTTTGCTGACTAAAGAGAATTGCCTTTTTTTGCCCTTCATTTTTCTGACAGATAGGATCAAAAACACTTGTGAATTCATTCATTCATACCATATGAATGAGAACATTTGTACACTTTTGTCTGCTGCGTTGTAATGTCTTTGGCTAACCCCCGCTCTAGCAGGGAAAATGGCCTTAAAATGCATGTTGTGTTGTGTTGTGTTGTAATGTCTTTGGAATGGGGAAACGGTCTGCTGTTTAAAATTCAATGTTGCTGATGTAGAAGTGCGGAGCATCTTCCTTCCTGCTCGTTAACTTTTAAAAACGTGGACACTGGAAACGTTTTCAAGCATTATACTCATAAAGGTCAAACTACTTCACGAAAATGAACTATGTTCCGGCAACTTGATTTATGAGGTTACAAATCAGCATATGGTCAGCACTCTGTAGAATGAAAAGTTGATGTCTGTTTTGGCAATAGTCTGCACTGCAGTGAATATTTTAGGGTATGTTTCCTATAAAAAAAAATTTGAAGTTGACTTTAGAGCGAGTGAGGTTAGCATTGCACAATAAAAATTCTAGGGAATGGGCTGATGTAAATGGAACTGTTGCACATCATTAGTGAGAGAAGCAAAAAATATGGCTGGATGGAATGATGTGAACCCCTACCTTGGGCTGGAGAGACGGTCAGGATTGGAAATGTGAAGAGGTAATTTTGGAGGACAGGAAAATGATAATATAGGCAACAGGGTGGAGTTGTACAGAAATCTTGGTTTTGCATATATCAATTACAAAAATGGAAAGAGAAGTCTTGCAAAGAAGAAGCGATACAACCTCAAGCTTTTGCTTTTCCTGCAATTGTAGAATCATAAAAATGGTACAGTTGGAAAGCTAACGATCTATTTACTTAAAAAAAAGTTATGCCCATTTAATTTTTTGAATGCTTGTGTAAAAAGGCCTCTTTCCAGCATTGAAGAAGCAGGAATGTGAGCTTTATTTATTAATATGCACTCTGTGGCTGCTTGGCTGCATCATTTTCTGGGGGCACGACTGAGCCGCTGATGCAATGCCCCCCTTCCCAGCTAGCTCGTAATAATTTTGCCGACCTCAGAAAGATGACAGGCTGAGTCGATCCGCCTGGTGTTAATTCAATGGCTTAATGGGCTTGAACTCAAGACCCTAGAATTTAAAGCCAGCCAAGACCCTAGAATTAGGGTCTTGAATATTTATTATTATTAATAATTAGAACAATTAGAAAAATTAGAACCCTAGAATCATATATATATATAATATATATATATATATATATATATATATATATATACATACATACAGGGGGCTGCAAAAGTAGGTATACAGTAAGGATTATACCAGTATTACCAGTATTATAATAGTGGTGCCAGGATTCATTTAATACTAGAATTCATTAAAATCATTATTACCATTTTTTATATTTTTTTTTTCGTAATTTTTTTATATCATACATCTATTAATTATTTGCAGGTAAAGTGGAAATTTAACGATTTAACGAAAATTAACAACAGGTGGAATTGGACGTCGGGGAGCCGTTTGACTGGCCACCACGTTCGCCGGATCTCACCCCTTATGGACTTCTTTTTCTGGGGATGTGTAAAAGACAGGGTTTTCGCACGCAAGCCACATTCTGTTGATGCCATGATTCAGTTCATACGGGAGGCTTGCCAGGAAATTGATGCTGATAAAGACCTTTGTGCCAGAGTGTGCATGGGTGTCCACACTCGACGAGTGGAGTGTGTGAATGCCGGGGGCAAACAGTTTGAACATTTGAGGGATTAATATGTTTATTATTGATATGTTATTATTGATATGCTTGTATAATCAATAAAATACGTTTTGTGCGCAGGTTTTCTTTTTCATTACTGTATACCTACTTTTGCAGGCTAGGGTGCCGGCTTAGGATCCGAGGATCCTGGGTTCGAATCCTGGTCAATCGCTGAATTAACGCCAGGGGGGTTGACTCAGCCTGTCGTCCTTCCGAGGTCGGCAAATTGAGTACCAGTTCACTGGTAATTCCCTGCTTGTCGTTAAAGGCGGCAAAAAGGGTTGGCGTCAGGAAGGGCATCCGGCCGTAAAACATTGCTTCAAAAAGGGGACCGAAAAACAACAACAACCACAGTTCCCGAAAAAGGCCAACCCCCGCTTGCGGGACAAATGGCCTCTAAAGGTGGGTTTTTTTTATTTTTTTAATACCTACTTTTGCAGCCCCCTGTATATATATATATATATACACAGACTTGGCATTTAATATGGAATATTTTTTTTTTCTTGACTTGGGTTTACTTTCTTAACTCAGTATATCAATCTAGTGAGTTTCTTTATACTTTGGTGATTTATTTGTTAAAAGAACATGTCACTGATTGTCTGTCGCAGCAAGAAGTCAACAACAGGATTATATCACAGGTGGCGTGGCAAAATGTACCGGACAGATGCATTTGATGATTGGCTTCACAGTCGGGTATACAAGGGTTGTTGCGTTCTGTATTGGTGGAAAACAACTGCTGCACGTCTCCAAAAGTTATTGCCGCTTCCTCTGGAGATGGTCCGTCAACTCGACAATGCTGTTTGTCATGGAGTGGTGGCTTTACGAAATTACGGCATGAAACAGCGTGCTATTGCTCGGCAGTATGGCATCACTCATGGTCAGGTGTCAAATATCCTGAAACGAAATGCTCAGAGGGGTGTCCCTACTCCAATACCGAGGCCAGGACGTCCCCGCAGAACCACAAGGAGGGATGATCGCCAGCTGCACCGGTTAGTCCGCAATGGCCGTACCAAGTCAGCTAATCGGCTTAGGGCTGAGTGGCAGCAACTGACAAATGTGCCTGTATCCAGAAGGCTAGTCAACCAACGACTGGTTCAAGCAGGCTATCGTGCCAGGCGTCCCCTGAGAAAGCCACGCCTGAAAGGTCACATTAACAAAATCTAGAATATTTTCAACATGATTCCAATGAACTTTTGGTTCTAAGACATCTTGAAAAGTAAGTTCACCCCCACAAAAAAAAATATTCTATATTAAATGTCAGGTCTGTATATATATATATATATATATATATATATATATATATATATATATATATATATATATATATATATATATATATATATATATATATATATATATATATATATATATATATATATATATATCTATCTATCTATATATATCTATCTATATATATCTATCTATATATATATATATATATGTATATATGTATATATATAATATATAATATATATATATATATATATATATATATATATATATATATATATATATATATATATATATATATATATATATATATATATATATATTGTTGGGGATCTCGAGCTCGTCGACGTACTGAGGGGGGGTGGGGGGGGGGGGGTTAAGCCCTGCTCCCCCTCGAGCTTCGAGTCCACGAGGCCGCTACCCACTCTACACTCGTGGGGGCGGATTGCTCCAGCCGCCAAACCCACAGCTAACGCATGGAAGGGTTAACGGTCACAACCCGAGTACCTTCGACACACGCAGCTGCGAGAACGGGGGCTGAACCTCATGAGTCACGCTGGTATGGTACGCCCGAGCGGTTTGTGCATCGCATGACTCGTGCCGTTAATCACGATGAACCTGATCGAGCGGTTTTAACTCGTGCAATGCGAGGCCAATGGTGAAGGGACGAAAACGGCCAAGTTGTAAACAAACCACAGGATTTATTCACAAATGTACAATGGTGATAGAAAAGGGACACAGAGGAGAACCTTAACAGCCTTACTTACGTTTCCGAGACAAGGGCCCTCAGACTCGTTCGGGGAAAGGGAGGAAGAGGGGAATGCGCACAAAGCGTGGCCGCTTGGTGCAGTTCGCCTGGACGGCTCGTTGGGCGGGTCCCCCCGAGGATGTTCGCGTCAGGGACGTCGATCTCAGCCGTGCACGTAACGGGAATCCACGGAGCGTGTCCCAAAGTCAGCGAGGCGAGGCGAGGCGAAGCGCACGTGCAGGGAGTCCAGGCAGAGGTCGTCAGGGCAGAGAGCGTGTTCAGGATCTCGGGACGGAGAGAGACCAGAGAGCGAATCCAGGGCCAGAGATATCGTCCTGCCAGAGCGAGTCCAGGGCCAGAGAGATCGTCCTGCCAGAGAGAGTCCAGGGCCAGAGAGATCGTCCTGCCAGAGAGAGTCCAGGGCCAGAGAGATCGTCCTGCCAGAGAGTTCAGAGTCCAGGGCCAGAGAGCGAGTTCGGGGATCCGGGCCGGGTTTTATAGAATGTTCTGTTTTATAGAACTAGAATGTTCTGTGGGCCTCCACTGGCCGCCGGGGGTCAAGTGTCGTGACAGCCCCTCATTAGTCACTCCCCTTAGCTCTCATTGGCCACCGTTCTTGGCCACTCCCTTTAGTTCCCATTGGCTGTTATTTCCTGGCCACTCCCTTTAGATCCCATTGGCCGTTCGCTGCTTACCAGCCACGCCCTCCAGCTCCTCCCTCGGGCCTGTTAGACTTGCCCTAGGCCCATGACATGGCATTCCAGGCTTCAATGAGGCCTACCCTTTCTCTACCTGCCTCAACGCATACTAACACTGGGAAGGAGACTATACTTCACATTTAATAATAAATAACTGACTAAGCGAGGCTACATGTTGTGGTGCAACTAACTATAGGGGGGTTGCCTTTATTCTCAAAACCACAACAATATTATAATATATATATATTTCTATATATATATATATATATATATATATATATTTATATTTATATATATATATATATATATATAGTAATATTTTGTGAAGCAATAGAGAAATCTATTGAAGTACACAGAAGGAGCACAACAACAACGACAGCCACAGGTTCCAAAAAAACATCCTTTTCCCATGTGTTTCACCATATTTTGCATCCCCATTGAGACTCATAGATATGCAATATGTTTGATGTACAACATGCTGTCTTTTGATTAAAATCGTCAGCGGAGCGATGGGTCGACACAACCAGTATTGAAAAAATGAAAGGGTTTGTTTGGGGATGAACTGGTGTGAACTGCTGGCAGTTAGGGAGTGATAAATGGCTGAGTTGTGGCGGATGAGATGCAAGAAAATACGAGAGAGACCAACCGCAAAGATGCTACTGACATCTGTTGTGTGAATGAATGAATGAATGATCGTTTTAAGGCCATTTTTCCCTGCTAGAGTGGGGGCTAGCCTTGCGGGCCCCATGACAATCATGGTTCCCTGTTTGAGGCAATGTTTTTATGCCCGGATGCCCTTCCTGACGCCAACCCTTGGTCACGCTCTTACGATGCGCAGGGATACAGTGTGCCTATTCTGAATCACGGTACACACCATGATCATTCATCCCAGCAAGCTGGTACTCAATTTGCCGACCTCGGAAGGATGACAGGCTGAGTCAACCCCCCTGGCGTTAATTCAGCGATAGACCGGGATTCGAAGCCAGGATCCTAGGATCCCAAGCCGGCACCCTAACCGCTAAGCCAACGCCAGGCTATCATGTTGTGTACTATCATGAAATGTGTTTGTCGTGTTTGATTTACATGTCGTATCATCATACGCTTGATGCTTGAATAATGTTCGAGTTGCACGTGAATCATGAAATGCAAGAGTGTTTGGTTGGTGTTGGTGCAACCCTCGCATGGATTCAAGTTTATGCTGTGATTGTTTTTTTTTTTTTTTGTTTTTTTTTTGCCATATTACACGGTCTTTCTGTGCCCAGTGAAAGTTATGGTAACTCGGAACTTTATTTAACATGTGTTGCTAGGAGGTTTCCCATGAGCTGTGCTGCTTTACGTGGAACTTGAAAGCAAAGTGCATCCTCGTTGGCCCTTTTGTGGTAGTGAACATATTTTCAGCTTCTGGGTTTGTTTTTAACCTTGTGATTGCATTGACACACCATCATGACATAATTTTTGTGCAGGCCTTGTAACAGAAGTATTAAATAATGGCAAAAATATAACATTATACAAGTTGGGTCAGGGCAAATACTTTTTTGTCGTTTTGCCTTTTATTTAGTAATTGTGAATGATCAATATTCTGTCTTTCTGGCCTTCCGCCCAAAATTAGATTCCGTGCTGCCAAACCAGCCCCACAGCACAGATTATACTGGGCGGTTTGCCTTTGTCTTTCCAGCAGTAGTCAGGGCAGGAATTTTGAATTTGTTCAGGGTGTTGGCGATAAATCGCCCACTCTTCTTGAAGGACACAGTGGGATCTTTAACGTCTATCAACTAATGTCAGGAAACTGGACACCCGGTTTAACGTCCATCTCAGGGATGGCGCACACATTGATGAATGACCCTGAATGTGAAACACTAGGAATGGTAATTTAGGCTGGGTCAGGATTCAGACCCAGGCAAGACAGCTCAGGCGTGTGTGCGTACCTCTTGGCGATCCAGCCAGCTCTGTTCTCTGTGATACATCTCGCAAAACGGCATTTTGTTTTATTTTATCTAATGCAACACTTTTGTTGTTTGTAAAAGTTGTCATTATTAATAAACTTATCAACAAATACTTTATCAATTAATTTGCTTTTCACAATGTGGAATATTTTTAAGTAACAAGAAAAAGAAATACTGATGCATGTTTTGTACTGATGCCAAGAAAAGTTTCAGAGTCAGTTTCAAACAATGGCAGTGCTGTACTTCCGTGGGCATACTTGTAATGAAACATCCTGTCCTTTTGTCTCACACAGCTCAAAGAAAAGGAAAGGGCTGGCTGACTGATGTGGAGGTAAACTGCAGCGTTGGCCAGAGCCATGAGCACCCTTTATGAGTTTGGGAGCAGTGGGCGGCCGAACCGCCATGAACGTGATGAATGCACGCTGCGAGTTTACCCAGGAAGCATTGCGGAGGACACCATATACTGTCCTGTGCTGGCCCGTCGTGATACCAGTGCCGCCGACGTAATACAGATGCTTATTGGTAAGCTGAGTCTCGAGCGTGGAAAGTGCTATGTGCTCGCTGAGGTACGAGAATTTGGTGGTGAGGAATGGGTACTCACCCCTGGAGACTTCCCTGCACAGCGGATGTTCCTGTGGCCAAGAGCAGCACTTGATGAGCAGGGCAACGCAGTGCGTTCACGCGAGGATTACCGGTTTTTGTTGAGAGAGAAGAACGTTGACGGTTCAATTCGCTATGAGGGGCCTTTGCATTCATGGTTACGTGTAACGGAAGAACGCCGCCTTATGGTGGAGCGTGGCCTACTACCAGCATCCACCACCCAGGACTATGATGATCTTTGCGCCTTGCCTGACCTCAATGAGCGCTCGTTGCTTGACAACTTGCGTGTGCGTTTCAAGCAGGAAAAGATTTACACTTACATCGGAGCAATTCTCATCGCCATGAATCCCTTCAAGTTCCTCCCCATTTACAATCCCAAGTATGTGCAGCTATATGATAACCACCGACTTGGGACGTTACAACCCCACGTGTTTGCCGTCGCTGATGCGGCATACCACACTATGCTCCGTCGTCGTATTAACCAGTGCATTGTCATATCTGGTGAAAGTGGCTCAGGAAAAACGCAAAGTACCAACTTCCTCATTCATCACCTAACAGCACTCAGTCAAAAAGGCTATGCCAGTGGTGTTGAGCAGATTATCCTGGGGGCTGGTCCAGTCCTTGAGGTGAGGAAAAATTTTTTTTTTTTTTTTTTTCAAAAAAATGGTAGAATATTATTTTTTGTGGTTAGGGTGCTGATTTATTTATGCTGAATTGAGAGAAAGAAGTAGACTTAGATGCAATGAGGTTATTTGGCCCATCATGCCTATGCCATTACCACACCCCTCTATCAATGTGTTTATCTCGCCTTTTATTTGAATAGTTGTCTTGCTTATTACCTTGACTTTTTATGGACCTCACCCATCACGAGACCAAAGGCCACAAATTATGGTTGCACACTAGATGAGGGCTACACACGATGAGGGCTACACACACGATGAGGGCTACACACTAGATGAGGGCTACACACTAGATGAGGGCTACACACTAGATGAGGGCTACACACTAGATGAGGGCTACACACTAGATGAGGGCTACACACTAGATGAGGGCTACACCCCACACTAGATGAGGGCTACACCCCACACTAGATGAGGGCTACACCCCACACTAGATGAGGGCTACACCCCACACTAGATGAGGGCTACACCCCACACTAGATGAGGGCTACACCCCACACTAGATGAGGGCTACACCCCACACTAGATGAGGGCTACACCCCACACTAGATGAGGGTTACACCCCACACTAGATGAGGGTTACACCCCACACTAGATGAGGGTTACACCCCACACTAGATGAGGGTTACACCCCACACTAGATGAGGGTTACACCCCACACTAGATGAGGGTTACACCCCACACTAGATGAGGGTTACACCCCACACTCGATGAGGGTTACACCCCACACTAGATGAGGGTTACACCCCACACTAGATGAGGGTTACACCCCACACTAGATGAGGGTTACACCCCACACTAGATGAGGGTTACACCCCACACTCGATGAGGGTTACACCCCACACTCGATGAGGGTTACACCCCACACTCGATGAGGGTTACACCCCACACTCGATGAGGGTTACACCCCACACTAGATGAGGGTTACACACTTGATGGAGGCAACACACTAGATGAGGACTACACACTAGATGAGGGCTACACACTAGATGAGGGCTACACACTAGATGAGGGCATGCACTCGGTCAGGGCTACACACTAGATGAGGGTTACACATTAGATGAGGGTATGCACTAGGTGACGGCTACACACGAATTGCAACTTAACATCCATTAATTGCACAGCACTAATTGCAACTTAAAATAGTAAGGTTCATTTCTCATTTGATCCTCAAGCAAGGAATTTGTTCTTGGTATTAACATGCCATAGGCAATCTAATTTATTGCAAAATATACTGTGCTATCTGTAACATACCCTTCCTAGATGCTATCAAATGACTAACTTTGTGCCCCTATCTGAAGCATGGCATTCTTTTGAGATGCAACACTCGTTGTTAATGGTACACCAGAAAGGCAATTTCCGTCACATTTAACACCACAGGGGGACAAACCCAGAGGTTAAAAAGTTCAAATGTGAGCATGCTCTTGACTCGGTTATATTGCCATCCATCGGTCAATAACGCCCTGTTAATAGTTACTTGGGTGGGAGAAATTCCAAAAAGTTTCCTCATCCAAATACGAACTAGGTTCCATTCCACTTAGCTTCTGAAATTTGGTTTTCTCTGTGCAAGGAAGTGCACAGATTCCAACTTTGTTGAAGTTTGATGGAGGAAATGTTGATGGCTGGCTCATTTTGTTATGCCATGCCCTCTATCGATTGACCCCTTTTGCCGAGCAAATCCAAATCCAACCATCACCAATTTGGTTTGCAATTTTCATTAATTAGTAATTGCTGGTAAAATGCAAAGCATCACATCAGCAAAATAAATTTAGTTTCAAGGTATTGCTTTTTCATTTTGCAGAATTGTTACTGCAACTGGAAATTGCAAGTAGTTATTTTCTCCCAAACCTAAAAAAATGCCTGAAATAGCACTTTGCAAAAAAGAAACGCGAATTAAGTCGATGGCGTGCCATCGCAAATCCCCAATGCTTCCAAAGTAAAGCAAAGTTGAAAGATAGCAAAACGTTCCACAAGGAATGGCCCAATGTCAAATTTTTTTTTTTTCCCTGTTTTGACCCTTGTGACCCGAAGTCCCCACCCCCTGAGGAATGAACCGAGGGTCAAGTCCCAAAAATATTAATTCTTTCATGCATCCTGCAATGTTTATTACAAATACAAAATTTCGTTGAATGTTTAAAGATGGGCCTGTAATTGCATTTTTTTTTGGTATTTGACCTTTTGGGTGAGGGCGAGGAAGGGCATCCGGCCATAAAAACATTGCCTCAAACAGGGAACCATGATTGTCATGGGGCCCGCAAGGCTAACCCCCGCTCTAGCGGGGAAAATGGCCTTGAAAACGATCATTCATTCATTCATTTGACTTTTTGGGCGAGGGCCCAAAATTGATACTGCACTTGCATCTTCTTGCCATGTGCTGATCCTAACTACCAAGTTAGGTGAATTTATGCACAACCGTTTGGGAGGATATAGCAGGACGGATAGACAGACAGATGGAGCCGATTACAATATCCCCGGTTTTTTTTTTTCTTCAAAAACCGTGGGGATAAAAAGAGGAACATAGTCCTCTGAAATAGGTATCTCTTTATTTATTTATTTTGCTTCGCGTTTGTCATACTGGTATCACATTGCCCTTTTAATACGCTGGTCAGGGAGAATTGGTTTTCTCACCAAGGGCATGAAATGAAAGTATGACGTTGGGGGCGAAGAGGGTCGCCGGTGTGGTGTTGAGTGTGGAGGGAAAATATAAAAGATAACTTGAAAGAAAGTTTCGTTTTTTTGTGAAGTTATAACATTTTCAAGCCTTTGTTTAAAAAAAAAATGAAGGAAGTCTCCACACAACCTTGTGAAAACACGTCATCCTTTTGAGGTTGCTCCAATGTTCCACAAAAACTTGCAAACCAACGATAACACCACAGGCAATATGCAGCCCAGTTTTCTCAATAATATTCAGTTAACGATTTTTAATGGTGTTGGTGTTGGCTTAGCGGTTAGGGTGCCGGCTTGGGATCCTCGGATCCTGGGTTCGAATCCCGGTCGATCGCTGAATTAACGCCAGGGGGGTTGACTCCGCCTGTCATCCTTCCAAGGTCGGCAAATTGAGTACCAGCTTTCTGGGATGAATGATCACTGTGTGTACCCCGGTTTAGAATAGGTACACCGTATCCCTGCGCATCGTAAGAGCGTGACCAAGGGTTGGCGTCAGGAAGGGCATCCGGCCATAAAAACATTGCCTCAAACAGGGAACCATGATTGTCATGGGGCCCGCAAGGCTAACCCTCGCTCTCGCGGGGAAAAATGGCCTTAAAACGATCATTCATTCATTCATTCATTCATGCAGTTAACGATTTTAAAGGCAACGTTGACAATGTCTGAATGAGATTTTGGAAGACTTGCTTTCATGGATATGTGCAGAAATTGACTTTTTTCATCTCAAATTGAAGGGAAATAAAATGAAGTTTGAAAGCAAGAAAAACCTCCAAAACAAACAATCTAAGAGCAAGAGAACCTATCGCTAAAATTACAAGGAGGTGATACTCAAGGTCCCCCGCGTTTTGGATGGTACGAGGATTAGATCGGTATAATATGAAAGCTAAATGTTGAACTGTTTTTGAAATATCGTGTACACAAGACAAGTTATCGAGATAGTTGCCATGACAATATAATTCAGCCAATCACCACCGTGATATAATCGGGTTGAGATAATGTCATGATGAAGAGATATCTGCAACATGAAAGCAAAATGTTCACCGGTTTTTGAAATATATACACAAAGGAACATGGACAGATGGTCGGTCGGCTGGACGGAGCTCATTTTAATGTCCCCCAACTCTGACCTTGTCGAAGGGGAGGGGGAAAACTAGATGTATGTAAGCGTGGAGTGGCAGGATAGCGTAGAGGTATGCACACTCACCTCCCAGCTGTCTAGCCTGGGCTTGGAATCCTGATCCAGCTATAAACTGCCATCTTGGTGTTTCAGAAGCAGTGCGATTATCCCCACGCTTTTTGAAAAAAAGGGGGGATATTGTAATCGGCTCTCTATCTGTCCCATCCGTCATGCTATTTACTCCAATGGTTGGGAATAAATTCACCAAACTTTGGAATTATGAGCACCACGTGGCAAGAAGGTGAGAGCAATCATTTTGGCCCCGCCACCTGGGCTTCACAATTCAATTCCGGGCACATTTGTAAACACCTTTAAATGAAACTTTATGTGCAATCAACATTAGGAGACGCATGAAATATGTAGCGATTTTTTTGGATTTGATCCCGGTTCATGCCCCAGGTGGCGTGGGCTTAAGGTCACAGCGGTCAAAACGGAATTTTTTTAAAACACAAAATTTGAGGCTGGGTTATTCCTGGTGGAACTTTTTACGATGGTTCGCCTTTGCCTTCCCAGCGCTATTTCGCCATGCTCTTTCCTTTTAAATGCTGGTCCTCATGCAAGGAAGCAGCACATGCCGTAAAAAAAAAGAACTCTTTGGTATGACTCAGATGGGGTTTGAACCACTGACCTCCCAGAACTCGGGCAAATGGTCTCACCTTATGCCACCCAGTCTGGTTTACATCATTGAGTCTGGTCAAGAGGTGTTTCCTAATACCAAGGAAACCTATAGCTAATAACCAGGGCTTCAAGACAGCTGTTCACCACCCTCATCCATACTCATGATGTCTTCTACCCCAAATGACTCCATTCCCAAGCTCTTCCCCTTTTCAGGTTATTGTGATTTGCCCCCTCCTTCCTCTTTTAGTTTTTTGTTTTTAGTTGTCTGTTGGTTTGTTCCTTTTTTGTTTCATCATCACCTTCCCTTTCCTCTTCTTCCGGTTTCATTCACCCTGTGTGCTCCCCCTTCCTCCTCCTCCCCCCCCCCCCCATTCAGCCTGCTTGTTGAGCCCCATGTCCTCCCCCCATCCCCTTGATCTTGGTCTCACTTCTACTCTGCTGTTGGTATTTCCCCACTCACCATTTTGTTCCCTTCCCTTCCCTTCTGCTCTAGCTCTTGCACGAGCCTCGATGATGTATCCCCCAAAAATAGAAGATGTATGCGAATAGCAAGATACCTACAACCAACACCAACAAACCTATAGCCAATACTAATAGCGAGAAAGTCTACAGCTAACAGCATTCGAAAATACCATGAACTTCAATATATGAGGAGACCATTTGACCCTACATCACAGTGCTTTATCAACACCACATTTAAAATTCATTCTATCAGTTTATTGACTTATTTTCAATGGGGGTGGGGGTGGGGAGGCAAGCATAAGGACAACTTTGTTATACAAACAGCACATTCACCTTTTGATGAGACAGACATCACAGTCACTGCACATATATATACCATAACCCATCCATACCAAAGCTACCTATCACTCTTGGAAATATACATTACATAAAGAAAGTCTACACCCCCTTTCAAAATTTTCACCTTTTGTTGCCTGGAATTATGAGTTAATTGCATTAAATGCACTTTTTTCTCCTTTATTTACACACCGTAACTCACAACTTCCTAGTGAAAAACAAATTCTACAAATTTCACAGTTAATTAAAAATGCAAAACTAGTATATCTTGGTTGGATAAGTGTCCACCCTCCCCCCCCGGCCCCCCCTCTTATAATCGCAATTGTAAATTTGTTCAGGTGTCACATTTGTTTGTGTGTTTGTCTGTCTTTTTTTTTTTTTTTTTTTTTTTTTTTTGGTATACAAGATCGAGGCTCGTGAAAGAGCGAACATTAATCACACAGAAAGACAAACGGACACACAAAACAAATAACATCGGGAGCGGTAGACAAGATGGGGAGAGAGGGGGAAGGACACAAACACAACATTTGAGAGCAGGGACCGAGAGACATGGAGACATCGAGAGAACTGTGGGAGGGAGAGGGCTTTGGGGGGGAGGCATGGGAAGGGGGGTGGGGGGTGGGAGAGGTATAAAACATATGGACACTGCCAAGACTTCCAGGAAAGAAGTTGGAATTTCAAACAAGGTGGATCTTGGGTGAATTAGTGGGGGTAGAAAAGATCAAGGTTTTGGATGGGGGAAGATAAGAGATGGTGGTGAACAGCTGTTTTGAAGACCTGGAGGGAGGAGTGTGATTGAAGTGAGTGTGGGAGTTTGTTCCAGAGGCGGGAGAAAAGAGGAATGAAAGAGTGAAGGTGAGCAGAGAGCCGAGATTTCGGCAGTTTAACCATCAGAGGGTGGCTGGCAGATCTTGTGCGACCTGTAGGAATATTTGGGGGACAGAGCACAGAGAGAGCTGGGGGAGCAAGGCCGGAGAGGAGTCGGTAGAAGACAAAGACCACCTACCTGCCTGCGGTGAGTGAGTGACAGGCCCTCAGAGATAGCTTCATCGCGGGAGATTCCAATGATTCCAATGACCAGTCCAGAGGGGAGAACAGTATTCCATTGAGCTGCGGATGAAAGCCTTGTATGTGGTGAGGAGCTCAGGTGTGCCAAGGAAGGACTTTGCACGACGGATGATGCCCAGTCGGCGACTGGCTTTGGAGGCCAGCTTGGAAATGTGGTTTTCCCAGGAAAGATCATGGCAGATAGTGAGACCCAAAAGCTTGAGTGACAGAACTTCTTGGAGAGGATTGTTCAGAGAGTAGATGGGAGGGTTTTCCAGACGATCTTTTCGGAGAGACATCGTGAGAGAGTGAGATTTGTCAGGATTGAAAGACATGTTCCACTTGTTTGACCAGTCTGTGATTTTGTCCAGGTCTGCAGAGAGGGGGAGACTGCAGACTGCCGATCTGAGGGATGAGATATGGAGCGGCAGAGAGTGGAGTCATCAGCAAAGAGATAGAGAGGATTTTCCCGAGAGTCGGAGAGATCATTGATGAAGACCATAAAAAGCACAGGGCCCAGAACACACTGCCTTGGGGAACTCCAGCCTGTACAGGAAGGGGAGATGAGAGAAATCCATTCAGGGCCACACGTTGACTACGACCAGAAAGGAAATCCGCAATCCATGCGTGGAGATATCCATGGATACCATAGGAGGAGAGTTTGGAGAGCAGAATATGGTGCCAGACAGTATCGAAGGCACGTGATATGTCAAGGGAGACTGCTCTGATTTCCTGTTTGGCATTGAGGACCTCCATCCATTGTTGAGACAGCAGAAGCAGCATGTCCAGAGTAGAATGACCTGGTCTGAATCCAAATTGGTGATCCGAAATCAAGCCATTGGAGAAGAGGAAGGATTTGATATCAGAAGCAATGATGGATTCCATGACTTTGCTGATAATTGGGAGCAGGCTGATTGGTCTGTAGTTGCAAGGATCTGTTTTTGCACATTTTTTGTGTCAAGCTGTGATGTTTGCTGAATTCCAAGATGATGGCAGAGGACCTTGAGCAAAAGAGAGGGTGAAGAGAACAGAGAGAGGGTGAGATAGAGCGGCAGAGCAGGATTTTAGGACCCATGGGCTGATGCCGTCTGGTCCAGTTGCAGAATCAGAGTCGAGGTTTGACAAAAACTTCTCCACCTTGTCAGGAGAGAAGGACACAGAGTCCAGGAGCAGCTGGGTTCGACTGGGTAAGGTGGGTACAGAGAGAGATGGGTTTGGGACACAAGATTTTGAGGGAGAGTTGAGGCATTCAGGTTTTTCACGTGCGGAGTCAGCTGTGTAGCCATTTGAGGTAAGGGAGGGGATGGAGGGGGAACATACACCAGAAACAGATTTGACCAGGTGCCACCAATATTTGGAGGAGGGAGACAGGTTTGAGTTCAGTCTTGAGAGTAGAGATATTGTTTCCTGGCTCTCCTGAGGGTAGACAAAAACTTGTTCTGAGCTTTGTGAAAGGAACTGAGATTTCCTTCAGTTGGGTAAATTTGGAATTATTTTTTGAATTTTGAAATTTGAAATTGAGTCCAAATTTGGAATTTGGAAAGAGTAGATTATTTGGAACTTCACTTGAAGTAGTTGATGGATGTGTGAATGGGAATTTATTTTCTTGTGCAGCAACCTCTTCAAAATTGACTTCTCAGGATGACAAAACTGCATATATGGAGACAAACCCTTTGGGAGGGTGGACACCTTTATAGGGGGGGACCTGGGGCATCAGTCACTTCAAGTTTTTGAAAAAGTTTGATTTTTGGTACCATTTTGAAGCTTAGGGTCTAAGTAAGAATTTTGGTCCGAGTGGACAAAGATCACATGGAGTCTTCATACATTCCCGCCATTTTCCAAGATGGCCGCCATCAAAATCTAATACTGACAATATCTCGGAAACTAATCAACCTAGAAACATGAATTTGGTGTCTATACCTAGGTTTTCATGGTCAAGGAATCCAATAAAACCATTTCTGACTACATCAGAGTATTTATTTGTCCCGAAATGGTAAATTACACAACAAACGTTATAGCAGAATTTAGCAGAATTATGCATGTTAACAATTAAGCACATACGAACGTAAATTCTATAAAATACCATGAATATAAACCGAACATTCTATTTTCATTGTTCTTAGTGATATTTGATTGATTAGGTAAGTGCAACTAAAAAATCATTACTCATTCTCACAACCATCATGGTCATTTAGTTGGGACATGTGCACTTGCATAAACGTGAGCACTTCAAGTCAGCTTTTTTGCACTTGCATGACGAGCAAGGTTTTGTGCACGCGCATTTTACGTCTAGATCAAACACATCCCTGGCAAGGGGCAACGTGGTCCAGATGGGAACCAGTTGGCCATCTTTTTCCATCCAGCCATGATTGCTTGGGCTTGGGACTAGTGCCAGTGGCTCGTGCGCTGTAGTCCAGATGCTCGCCTGGAAGACACTCCTTTTGAGATGTTGGTCCAGCGCATCACTTGTAGGGGGTATTCTTTCCACATCCCTAGTCCTGTGACAGAAAACCCTCATTCGAACAAGGTCAACGTTGGTGTCATCAGTGATAGGTTCGTTGGAGTACATTTTGCAAACAAAGTGACTCACCACTTCCCTCAACTCTGGCGATGTAAGAAACGGGGTGCTAGCAATTGTCGCAAACTCACTCAAGAGGGGTGGAACCTCATCTTTCCGCTTGAAGCAGTATCGCTTGCCCTTGAATTTGAAAGCTGACGTGCTGTCTGATCCAGTGAATGCATGAAAGAGAGCCAAGGCTTTGCACGTTGTCACACCCAAACTTGAGGCAATGTTGTTGAGGGAGATCATTTTGACTGTCTTTCCTGCTTTGAAAGAAATCCAGATATCTGACTCCGGATTCACCGCCTTGATGTGGTGGAAGTTACACAGAAGTATTACGACAACGTCTGTGTCGCCAGTATAGACCATTCCCAGTGATGAATATTGGAGGGCATGAAGAAGATGTACCAGGACACGAGTGTCTGCCTCCTCATGATTACATCGTCCCATGGGCGGTCCATTCCCTGCATTGAGGACTTGGTCACCAGAAGTGATATAAACCTGTTTGCCATCTTGGAATGGTGTTTGCACAATGCTTGTTGACAGGAATGAGAAGAGCTCTTTTTTATTTTCGGCATTAGCCAAAAAGTTTTGCCAGTTTCCAGGCACTTTGGCAGAACCAGATACTCGCTGTCGTGTGCCTGTTCCTCGCTTTTCTCTTGTGGTCGCTTTGATTGACATTGTGCGATACTGATCCCATACAATATCCACTCTCGCTGCTCTTTTCAACTCATGCTGGATTCTTGGGCAGAATACTTTGGTGAAATATTCATCAAATGTTTTGCCTTGGACAGTTGTGCCAGGAAGAGAGTGGATCAGTGCACCACCATCAATAACGATGACCCCATAATCATCTGGTGCGACGAGCTCCTCATCCGCGGATAGTCCGGTACTTGCACTTGCTTCCATAATGCACGCCAATAAATCTGACTTGGTGCAAGAGTTGATGGACCCATCAGAAGCCAGTGCATCTGGTGATGAGGAGGATTCATGACGGAAAAATTCCTCCAAATTTCCACCCCGGCTATCAACCATAATGAATGCTTGTCCATACAGCTCTGTATGTTGTTTGAAGTGCTGCACCTTCTTCTGAAGTGCTGTCTTTTTTCGAGTTTTCTCCTCATGGAACAGCAGCAAGTTGTTTTTCTTGATCGGAGCTGCCAGAGGTACATCATTTGAGTCCAGCACATTCTTCCGAAAGTGGTCATACTGCTCTTGTCCTCTAGATTCTAAGACACGGACCGATGTGGCGGCAGACTTGTCAACACACACTTTATTGTCTAATGTAACTAGTTCTGCACTACTCTCTTCAAAGGGATTCCCTCTGCTTTGCAGCACATCCATGAGATTTGTGACATGACGCCTAAATCGGTGCTGGGATGTACTTCCTTCCTCGTGATGAGGGAGCTCTTGATCTTCGTCGTCATCTACATCAGTGAATTGCTCTAGAACACGGCTAATTTCTGGACCAGTTGCAATCCAGCGTTCTAGCATCTCAGGGTTCTCTGTGATCCCGATCACTCCCCCAACCCCTTTCACCCGTTTGTTGGCCTGCTCGTGTGCTTGATCAATCGGAATGGAAGAGTAACGATGATTGCTTCGACTTATTGCCCAGTGACCTGCTTCAAACTCCTCTTGGATGCTAGATGGAAGACTTTCAAGGTCTCTGATGAATACGGAAACCCACCTTGCATAATTCTGGTGATCAAGTGCAAAGAACAGAAGCACAAGGTTTTGCAGAGTAGCCACCATAAGTTTGAACTTTCGCTCTCTGTGTGATCTAATAAACATGAAGATGAGCTGTTCGTACTTGTGAATGAGTAACCAGAACTGCACTGTTGGTTTCTCTTTGCAAGCTACAGAGACCCAGTCGTCGAAGGTCATTTCACTTCCGCCGTCCTCATAGGCTCGTTTCAGTAGACTATCGAGCACCACAACAGTAATCTGGTGAGCATACCGTGTTCTCATTGGATCATTTGCTCTCAAGTAAGATGTCGCTGCAGCTACTGTCAAGGCAATGCCAGCCTCTGCAAAGGCTTCAGGCCATCCAGACCCTCGTAGGAAATCTCCCATAGTCGCCCACAAAGCCATTTCGATGTGGAGCCCTCCCAACATCACCAGAAACGTATCTTCTCCAAAGAGTTCAGGAAAGGTCCATTGCATTTTCTTGGCAATATCAAAGAGTGGCTGGTCCACTGCCATGATTGGGATTTGCTGTGGGTTGAGGAACTCGGTTGTTTTCTTGACCAGGTCCATTCCATGTCGAATCATTTTTGGTGTAGCTGCTTTATCACGGAATAGTGGTAGCATGGCTTCAATACATTTCTCTGTTGATCCCACAGCATCCGATCGAGAAGCATGATATGCCGACCACATAATTGGAGGAACAGTTTCACTTTCAAATTCCATTTGCATATTTTCCTGCACCATTTTCATCCAGGCCTTTTCATGGTGTTCCTCCTTGTCAAATGACGCCATGGACTGTGGCTGCACGTCTTTCACAGGAGGTTGGGTGACAAGATTCCGGCTCATAGGTGGAACAAACGTGTACAGAGGAGGCAGCATTGGTCCCTTGGTGCTTGATGCTCGTCGATGGAAGTCGATTTCTATAGGTTCTTGGTCCAGCCCTGGGTTTTCTACTGAAGGAAACTGAAACATGGAGATACCTGTTCCATGAAATGAGGATGTGGCTGTTCTGGACGTAGGATTGTGATCTAGATTGTCAAGGGCTGCAACCGTAAAAATCTGCTGACGAAGGTTGCTAGGACAGACTATATCAGCGTTGGCATGTGCTCTTTCAGCAGTAGCTTGTGCATATCCAACTTCAATGGTAAGCACTCTCTTATATGACACGCTAAGGCAATACTGATGTAGCAGTTGTACCAGTTTCTTGCTCCTTGTTTGGGAATGCAGTTTTAAGGCCAAAAACACTGCAAGAGGAGGCTCACATCTCCAGTTTGCAGGAAGAGAAGTGATGTTCAACATGGTTAGTTGACTCATGGAGAGAACTGTCCTGGAATTGTCTTGCATAGGAGATGATTTAGGACCAGTAAGCAGTTGACGAAAGAAATATTTCAGCTTTGTTGGAACAGCAGATTCCTCACAACCTTCAGGAAATGACCCCTTGAAATTGAAAGCAGTATCATGATCCAAAACTGCTTTACGTAGAATTGATGCTGCCAACAGTAAGGTACGTGATTCTTCCTCTGGTGTCTGGCTCGCGCTGGAGATGATTTTTCGAGCTGTCTCTGAGCAAACAAGGAATACTCGATTTCGGATCCCTTTTTCTTCTGTCAGATGTGGGAAGTGTTCAAGTACTCTCTCTTTCAGGCGTGTGCAGTTCACTGTCTTACGAATCTCATGCTGTCCCAACCTTTCCGTCATCATATCTGTCAAATCTTGGAGAGCAAAGATTCTACGTCCTCCAGCAATTTCTTCACTGACGAATTGTAGTAGCTCATTTTCTACTGTGATTTCAGTGTCTTGGGTGACTTGACCTTGTTTTGTACTGATTAGCATTTCATAATGCCGACGGTTGAATTTAGTGTAGCAATATCGATGATAGTTAGCTTCAATAGCTACCAGATCTCCTTCTGCAAGCCGTGCTACAATGCGATCCTCTCCCAATGAAACTGCTTTGTCATGGATGTTCTCGGTGAGGGAAACTTTTTGGAATGAATGGTCATCTTTACTCGTTTCTTCATTACAGAAGAGACATAAATTTCGATTAGTTTCTGTGCTAGATCTTCTTGGTCGTTTTCGTAGAGGTGGCAAGCCTTTGGAAGAACGTGTTTTTGCCCGGTCAAGTGCTGATGCCTTGTACAACTGACGACATGTTTTGTGCCAGGATGCTCGATTTGCTTGCATAGATCCTTCATCTGGAAGTTCCAAGTTTGGGTGAGGTGCAGCATCAACATCTCGGAATTGATTTACAAGGCTGATAATATCTTTGTATGCCTCCGCCCTACGTACACCAACTGGGTTGTCAAGAGGACAGACAAGTTCTTCGTTTGTTTTTTCTTGGCAGAGGACACACAACTCACAGTTCGTTGTCTCAGCCATCACACTAGCCTGGAACGAAAAGAAAATACATGTAAGTATATAATAACCAAGCATAATCAAGTATACATGGACATAACATAACACAAAAATCTGACAAGTAGGGATTCAGCAGAAGCAGTTGCACATACATATGAATTATCCAAACCGATTTCCAAATATACAAAATGTATTCATGTGTGCTGACTTATATAACACAATGGCTATTGTATTTAGATATTTGGATACATACTGATATATCAACAGATATATAATGCGACTAGAAAATGTGCTAATGAGTTCGTGTACTGCACAGATATTCCAGCAAACAACCTAAGCTGATTCCATGATCACAAAGGATAAATGTGAGATCCTAATTGCCATGGTTATTTTTCTACTTTTGGGGAACAGAGATACACCTACTGATTTAGAGACATAACTGTTTGCTTCCCTGGCCATAAAATTCTAGGCATGGACACCAACAGCATGACTGAAGGTTTAGTGGTTTTGGAAGTATAGCCGATATAGGATTTTGGTGGCGGCCATCTTGAATTTTACCATTTCGGGACAAATAAATACTCTGATGTAGTCAGAAATGGTTTTATTTGATTCCTTGACCATGAAAACCTAGGTATAGACACCAAATTCATGTTTCTAGGTTGATTAGTTTCCGAGATATTGTCAGTATTAGATTTTGATGGCGGCCATCTTGGAAAATGGCGGGAATGTATGAAGACTCCATGTGATCTTTGTCCACTCGGACCAAAATTGTTACTTAGACCCTAAGCTTCGACCTGGTACCAAAAACTAAACTTTTTCAAAAACTTGAAGTGAAAATGAAAATTTGTTCATGGTGGGAACCCCACTATTACGTTCAGAACTTTTAAAGGAAGAAACATTTCATTATATGAGTATTCAGTAGTTTGGATATTTAAAGGGAGAAGGGATCGAGAATGAAGAAGGAACTGTGCATGACAGATTGAGTTTTTTTTTTTGTTTTTTTTTTGAGTGAAGAAGAGTTTTTGTTGTTTACCTTTTTTGTTGTTGACCGAAGAATGGAAAAGGATTAAGCTGAGGTGTCAGAAACGACAATGCATGGGAGAAAATAAGCGAAAAGAAGCAAATTAGGCAAGAAGGTCAGACTTCAACAGGGATATTAATTTGACAATTTCATACAACTATGTTTGTTGACAGGGTTTGACATGGAGAATTGAACGAAAACACGACCAGCAACACGGGAATTAAAATAAAAGTATAAAACAGTAAAACACAACTGATCTAGTCTGAGAAACGTAGCTTTGATGAGCTGGATGAACTGCTCGAGCCAGCATCACACATTCAGGAACTTGACCAATTTAGCGAAGTGTTTTGCGGATTTTAGCAGAGCGTGGATTGAAGGAGAGACTTTGGTTCATTGTGACCCCTAAGTTAGAGACCAAAGTAGCAGTGATCAGGTGATGATCCCCAAGTTTCAATATCTGAGGCTAAAGATTTGCAAGTACTGAAGAGGCAAGGAACAGTATGTTAGTCTTGGCAACCTTAAGTTTGACAAAGTTCATGGGGATTCACTTTTTAAGTTTTTGCGAGCGTGAGACTAATCTTCTGAAAGGATTAGCCCAAGTCAGAAACATGATTTATTAGCTACTTTAAAAGTTATCATCAAGGTAATTAAACTTATCATGATTGAATTATATCATGTATAAACCCACATTGTTTTTGTGAATAATTGTATTTTAATTAATTATTTTTTGAAACCTCAAGCAAACCGACTGACTTTGGTCTGTTGGTTTTGTTGCTATTTTACTGTTAGAGCAATCTATACCAAGGGTATGACTGCTGATGCCTATTATGTAGCTTGTGTCTCGGACTAAGATTCAAATGCAAATTTAGTTTGCTGATTTCATCATTGCTGAGGTATGGTTAATCATGGTGATTTTACGGTGGTCGTCCAACTTTCATTGAATGCATTTGAAATTGGACTCGGGCACCCATCCAAATGCTTACATTTTTTGTTGTATACATAATTGAGGCTCGTGGAAGAACTAGTGCACTGAACGGATAAGGATGTAACAGGACAACAGGAACGGTAACGAGATTAGGGGAAACACCAACAGCAGAGCCGAAGGCCAAGACAGAGGCAGACAGATAAACAATGGGCGTGGAGAGGAATGGGGGGGGGGGGGGGGGCAGGAGAGGATGCATGTGGTGGACAAGATTGATACAGAAGGAATCTCTCAGGAGGGAAAACTGGAACTTTTGAAAGTTACTAACTTACTGTGGGGTTTTGATCATGTATAATTGAGTGTTAACAGATATAACAGCTCTGTATTTAACATACTCATTGTGGAAAGGCATACTTTCCACAATGAGTGGAAATGCCACGATGCTGCATCTTTTGTTGGCAATGCACCATACGTCTGGGATAGTTGACTCTGTTGAGGATTGATGAGCACAAAATTCTGACGAACTATGTATGAGTTTCCATCGTTTCCTGTGCAAGTTTAATTGGGCATCAAAAACACACACAACATTATAACTACTAAAAAGCACTTGAAAATGTGAACGAAAAAGGGGAAAACGAACTGCTCAGATTTTTTAATTCTTTATTTAAACAAAAAAGACCAGCTCAGAGGTAGCGTACTCGGTTTTGATCTATTGATGTTGGATTTGATTCCTGGTTCGACTCAAAGCTATTATACTGATCCTTCACATGCAGGGCGTTGTGTTGATTAGTGTCATTATTGAAAAGAGGTCCGAAACCCAGTGTCACACCCGCTGACATTCTCTTGTGGACTTGTGGGTACCTTTCAAAAGAGTAAACCACTGTGTGTCGGTCTTCCTACCAAATTACAAATTCCTTCCTGAAACAAGAGTCGCTTCAGTAGCAGCTTGATATAGAGCTCATGTCGACGATAAATTCTCAGCTTGTGACGTACAGTATTTATGGTATCCTGGTGCTCTTATTTACTCGTTTATTTTATTCTTAGTTTTCGTTGTATCATAATGTTGTCTAAATTATGCATGAATCATGCTGGTAGCCATATCCCTGTCTCACCTGCTATTAAGCTAAAACACAACTCCCTTAATCCTTGTGGCTTTGCTGACTGAGTTGTTTTGGCAGAATGTCAGAGACTGCTTTCTCTTGTTCAGCTGTGATGGTCCTTTGTACTTGCCGGTGGTAAATGTGGAGCAGCACATACACACTAAATTTAGGTTTCTATAAATTAGCAAGGCCGATGACAGGCTAGCATTACAAGACTTCATCCGAAAGGAATCTGCTCTTTCAACATTGGGACTTTCTTGTGTTGGTTTTGCCTTCCAAGGCAAAATGCAGACGTCATTGTAGAGCGAAACAGACTCCAGTCGGCCACATTGGTCCGGCTGAAGCCTTTATGGAAAGTAGTGAAATGTTTATGATTCTCTGAAATTGTAAAACACTTCATTTATAATCGTGCTGCTGCATTCCAGTTGCTTTTTGTCACACACCATCCTTCATTAGATTTGTGCCAAATTTACAATTGTAACGTTTCGCTGGTTACCGCATCCCCTGTTACACGGCGAATTCACTGCGAATTTCACAGCCACTGGTGGATTTGGCTGGAAGAAGCTTTGGTCAGCTGCAAGCACAGCTCATCAATTTGCTCATTGTTTGCTTCGTCATCTTTCCCAAGGTTGATCTTTACGCTTAACCCGGATGTAGAATAGGAAACTGCCGTCTAAGTAGTCCTTTAAGTCTGATTCAACGTTCATGAGTTTTCTTGAGGTTTGCAAGTGAACTGGTTTGGCATCGTTTGTCAACTTTAAACTCCAGGTGAGAATGTAAGATCTACATTGATATTGAAATGCACTTGGAAAATAATTCTGTCCATTTATTTGAAGTAGAGCAATGGTTCCCAAGCTGTGGTCCACTGACACGACCGAATGAGGTCCACAGAAAAAAAAATTGAATTCGCTTAGCATCTCCGTACTCGTTAACACCCCTAAATGATTTCATGCTGCGATTCGTCGTGCCATGGTTCATTTTGCTTCTGATGTCGTGTCGACTGCAGGGAAATATCGCGAATGGATAATTGGCTAAAAACAAGCTCGTTTAGGAAGAAGACAAGTGGGAATAATAACTAGGGGCAGGGGGTTCATAGAACCCCTTAGCCCACGCAGTCTTGAGAAAAAAGGACGAGGACATAGTTAGGTCCAAAACTTCAATTCCGTGACCATTTTCTGGCTAGTAAGGTTTGACGATTGATTTGACTTCTATTGACATTTTATAACAAAAATAGCCTCTATGTCCCTCCCAAAAATCCCGGCATTTTTCGCCAGAGGCCCGAATCCAAGATGACCGCCGGCACTATCTTGAAAAATTAAGTTTTGAACCAGAACACCTAGAATCACGTACAAAGACACTTTTTTGGGTAATTTGACCACGAGGATTCCGAATCTGACATTAGTTTGACGTTATGACATTATGTTGACCCAGAAATCCAAGATGGCCACCATCCAGTAGAGCGAAAATACAACTTTTGTACTTAAACATGTTAAAGAAACTACCTCCATAAGGATATCTTGCAGTAAAGTAATTGATGATTGCATGACAAGTAAACTCATTACACTTCAAAATAAGCTATTTTTAATAGCTGTGACTTGAACAGTTTTCAAATGAAGTAATTAATCAATATGACCTTTAATTATATGATTAGTCCGAATCAGAGCATTCTGCTTCACTACAATCTGAATCATCAGATTCCGATGAATCTCCCTGCCTTTGTACATCATCATCTCGCTCCTCATTCCCCTCCTGGCTCTCATCTTCCTCACTCTCTTCAGCTGGCCCTGGTGCAGGTAGATGTGTCGGGAGAGCAGGTTGCGTGTGGCGGACAGGGCGACAGCGACCACCCACCAGCTCCCAGCCATGTCCGAGTGGCGATGGGTGGTGTTTCTTGGAGGGATGACGCACAAGATATGCCAAGTAGTTTGCTCGGAGGCAGTGTTGGCGTAGGCTGTCTGCATCTGGAGGGAGACGGATAAATGATTTGTTTTTCAGTGTCTTCCACTTTGCTGCATGGGCCTCAGCCATGGTGCTACTCTTTTCGTCGCCATAGATGACATGTCGTGTGAACTGGAAGAGCTCCTCTAGCACCTCCTCCTCAAGGTCAAGGCTATCTCCACACAGCGAGAGCTGCCGTCGAGCCACAGGGCTCTTCGCCACCCGGTCATACACCAACTTCTTACCCTTGCCATATAAGCCTGAGTTGGCATCACAGCCTGTCATACAGTGCAGCTGCACAATACAGTCTGCCATCTCGTCATTAACCAGGCCATGACATAAGATAGTCTCCTTCTTCCTCTTGATACAGAGCTTTCCGGGCAGCTGCTGCGAGATGACTGCTGCCGCGACATAGGCATCGGTATCAGCGGTATCAATGACAACAGGGCCACTGTAGCCTGATTCACGCAGAACTGCGTAAGCAGAAAAGAGGACAGTATCAGCCTCAGACTGGTCAAAGCTGTAGTTCTCCATTGGTTGCTGGGTTGACAAATTGGTGCAGTGGGAGCCAACAGAGTAGACAATCTCTGCATCAACACTCTCTGCAAGGTCTGTCAGGTAGGTGCATATCAGCTTTTGCATCCGCCCCTTGTTGCTGACGCTACATAGAAGTGTTTTGAATGCTTGGGCAGAAGGGAAGGGGTCATTCAATTTCATGTAGGTGTTGGGTATATGTGCCTTACCCTGTACCCGCAGGTCTCGCTCGTCATCTTTAGTAGAGTATGGTGTGTCATATGGGTCATTCACACAGAAGATACGTTAAGCATCACCATGGCAGGCAAGGATGATGGAAGACACCTTGTGGACATAGTCTGACCACTTGTATGGGGTGCCATGTTGCGTCTGTCGATCCTCTGCTGATGGAGTTGCCATCCTCCAAATCATGCCCATGTCGATGAGAGCGGTGTTGGGTTCCTGCAGATCTACAGATTGCAGAGAGAGTTTCTGGATGAGCTTACTCTTCTGTGTCTTCCTGTATGTTCCGTTGGAGTTGAATAAAGCCACACACTCCTCAACAACACGATGTTCCAGCAACTCAGTGAGGTCCACAAGATGACTGACCTCAACCAGGTTGATCACTGCCTTGAGAGCATTCTGCTCCATTTCAGCAGCTCTCGTTTTGAGTTCCTCCCTGGGCTTCTCCATGTCTGGCATCTTGGCAAATGTCAAGCGTTTACTCAGAGGGACAGGTGCATGAAGGGAGGTATTCTTACTGAATACCCGCTCCTGCAAGAAGCTGGTCAACTTTTCCTCCCCTGCAGCATGGGCAGAATTGAAGTCCACAACGAGCTCATTAGAGGCAGGCATGGCTGACTGTAGGGTGCGGAGTGTGGGTGAGGATGGGTCGAATGGAAAGGAGTCAAACTCATGTATGCAGGCTACCAGGTCCTGCACGCACTGCTCATCTTCTCGCATTCGTTTTGGGCCACATTCAATGTGCTTCCTCTTGGCTTTTTTTCGGTTGGCCAGGGCATTATGAGCCGCCCGGATCTGGGCTACATTGTTCACATTTCTGGAGTGCACCAGCAGCTGCTTCTCATTCTTGAGGATGGAGAGCCAGCCAGACTTCATTTTGCTGCCCTTGTTCATGGTGCATTCGATCCACATGTCCCAGGCCATGTTGGAGTAGGGGTTGCCTGTGATGGACTGAGCGAAGTCAGTACGAAGGAAGGTGACCTGATCAGCAGGGGGATTTGTCAGCATTGCCCAGAAGTCAGATAGCCACCTCCCGTACCTATTGTTGTCGTACGCTACCATCCATGGCAGCATGGCGCGCAGAGAGCTGACTTACTCGTCCCAGTTACAGATATGGACTGCGTGGACATTCTGCATTAGTGCATCTGTCATGGACAGGAAGTCCCTCCAGTAGTCTGCCATGTCACTGGCCTCCACATGGATGAATAAGTTAGTGATAAGGCTATCCAGGTCAGCATCCTCCTCCAGTGCTGCATGAGCAGCAGCACGGGATTCTTGGGAAAGACTAGTATCTCTCAGAAACTCGAGGTTCTCCCTCGTCTCATCAGCCAGGCAGGGCACGAGCCTCTCCTGCACCAGCTGACTCATGAGCGCCTCATACATAAGCCTCAAGCAACGCAGCCCCCTTTTGTAATGCTTGCCTTTCAGCGCACGATCAACAGAGCCCTCGGCAATAACTCCTGCTGCCACGAGTACATCTCCTAACTCACTCCCGTTGTAGCGCTTGTATATAGCACTACACTCATCATCACACACTGTGTATGGAAGGGACCTAGAAAGGGCACAATGTCATGGTATTTCTTTAGGTTCTCGGCCTTGAGCAGGGTAATGAGGACGTACACGGGATGATCTCCCACTAAGAAGGCGAAAGGCATGTGCTTGGTGGCAATGATGATAGAAAGCTTGTCCATGATGTCATTCACAACTGACTTGTTGGGCGGTTGATTGTAGGATATATGAAAATAAGCCTTGCTCTTCCCTTGCTCTGCATTTAAACCAGCATAAAACGCATTGTATGAAGGGATAGCCTGCTCAGCTGCATCAGGGCGGTCACCATCCACGTCCACACGAGCAAGGACATGAAAAATGCTCCGCTTGCACTGATGCTTTGTACTTGATGAGAACATAGTGGGCTTTGGCCGGATGGGAGGCTCCCCACGTTTTATCGTCTTATACGGCTTAACTACCTGCATCTCAGATGCCTTCTCAGTTAGTGCCTGTGACACAGTCTTTGCGTCTGTGATGCGTGTTTGCTCATCCTGGATGTTAGCCTCATAATCCGGTACAAGACGTTCTAGACGCTGCAGAAACATCCAGTTACAGCGGTGTGCAGTACCCCCTCCTGTCAACGTGTCGTTGGTAAAGTCATCATTGTCAATGATACTAATGCTTGGTTCTCCCTCAGCGATCTCATCAGGACAGATCAAACATCGCTCGAGGTCATGCATGGTCCAGAGGTCACGTAGGAGAAGCACGTTCGGGTAGCTGATCCCCATGCCCAGCTTGTAGTAAGAGTCAATAAGCTCCTTGCTGCGAGTCATCCCATGAAGGGTGACGGTAGCATTGATGGCGGTAGTGGTGGGTCGCTTTGTAATGTACTGCGTGATGAGAGAGGTGAGAGAGAGTGTGCTGGGAGACAGATCTACCTCCTTCTTCCCCTTGCAAAGCAGATAGCAGCTGCACCATGGGAGGCGAGAGCTCTTCCTCCTCTTCTAGCTCCTCGACTCTTGGCGGCCATGGGATGGGTTTGATTGACTTGACATCATCCTTGAGCCGCTTAGCCACATTGTGCACCAGTTGTTCACTGCCTACACCGATGGCGGAGAGTGCTGCTTCAACATATGAACCACCCCCAGACGTGTCATAGACTAGGTCGCTCTGGTTTCTCTGAGGGCGGGAGTGGAAGCCGATCTTGCCCTCAAACTCCCAGGTCAGGATATCTTTGATAAAGGATGACTTGATGCTGGATGTTGAGAAGCCATACCGAGATATGATAGAGCTGTAGTCTTTGAGGAGGCTCTGTAGTGACCTTAGCTCACGTTCCTCAAAGATAACTGTTCTGATGTGGTCGAAGAAGATAGTCTGAGCCTCACGGAGATTGACATTGTGCATGCGTGGGAGTTTGTCATCTTCACTCATTTTCTGGTAACTACGCACATATTTCAACCAGCATTTGTTGTGATATCTGATCTCAATCGCATATGGGTCATCAGCTGCATAATCGATCACACAGTTGATTCTGTCTCGCATGCTCTGATCTTCGAGGACCACCGTGTGACTCTTGAACGTTGCCCATGCATTATCATACGAAATCGGGGACAGCTTTGATTCTGGGTGCTTTGCCGACTCCGGTTTACAGCACCAGACACATTTTGTTTTTTCATGTATCAGCCCTTCTACACTTGATCGCAGCCGCTTGGCAGGTGGAGAAGCAGCCGGGGGGAAAGCCTCAGACATGGACGAAGACTGAGATTGGCATTCCTTGACTTCTCGTTTTTTCTGTCTTGTCTTGGCCTGCTCCAGTTTATTAGCATTCCATAAGGTCAGCCTACATGATTTATGGACACATTGTCTGCCGGGACCATTATCCCAATTGACTGTTGCATAAACGTCTCCGAACTTGTCAAGACCGCTCCATAACGGGGCTTTTTTCTTGAGATTTTCCCAACTCTCAACGGAGGTAACGACATCAGTGGCTTCATTGCAAAGCCCGCCACACTGGAGGACACACGGAATGGTGGACATTCTCTTGACAGCTATCTTCTGAATACTGCGCTTCTCAGTGCCGTCTCATTCGCTCGTATACTCCCTGGAAAGACAGAAATAAGTATATGACATTACACACACAGACAAATAAAAAACAAGAAAATAGCAATTCACTAATCAGGACCTCAATTCCGTGGCCAGTATAGATTTAGCCAAAATAATGTGTTAATTCATGATCATATGTTCTCCCATTTAAAAGTTGCATTTTCGCTCTACTGGATGGTGGCCATCTTGGATTTCTGGGTCAAAATAATGTCATAACGTCAAACTAATGTCAGATTCGGAATCCTCGTGGTCAAATTACCCAAAAAAGTGTCTTTGTACGTGATTCTAGGTGTTCTGGTTCAAAACTTAATCTTTCAAGATAGTGCCGGCGGGCATCTTGGATTCGGGCCTCTGGCGAAAAATGCCGGGATTTTTGGGAAGGACATAGAGGCTATTTTTGTTATAAAATGTCAATAGAAGTCAAATCAATCGTCAAACCTTACTAGCCAGAAAATGGTCACGGAATTGAAGTTTTGGACCTAACTTACAGGGTCTGCAAAATTTGATTGATCATGATGACATAAAATTCCATAAAATATTTTGTCCAAGTACTGATAAACAAAAGTGGAATCTCCATGGAAATCTCCACGCATGGCTGGCGGACTTCCTCTCTAGTCGTCGTCAACGTGTGGCCCTGAATGGGTTTCTCTCATCTCCTCTTCCTGTTCAGGCTGGAGTTCCCCAAGGCAGTGTTCTGGGCCCCGTGCTTTTTCTGGTCTTCATCAATGATCTCTCTGACTCTCTCGAAAATCCTCTCTATCTCTTTGCTGATGACTCCACTCTCTGCCGCTCCATTCCTCTTCCCTCAGATCGGCAGTCTGCTGCCTCCTCACTCTCTGAAGACCTGGACAAAATCACAGACTGGTCAAACAAGTGGAACATGTCTTTCAATCCTGACAAATCTCACACTCTTACTATGTCTCTCCGAAAAGATCGACTGGACAACCCTCCCATCTACTTTCTCAACAATCCTCTCCAAGAAGTTCTGTCGCTCAAGATTTTGGGTCTCACTATCTGCCATGATCTTTCTTGGGAAAACCACATTTCCAAGCTGGCCTCCAAAGCCAGTCGCCGACTGGGCATCCTCCGTCGTGCGAAGTCCTTCCTCGGCACACCTGAGCTCCTCACCACATACAAGGCTTTCATCCGCAGCTCAATGGAATACTGTTCTCCCCTATGGGCCGGTGCTCCTGCCTCACACCTAGCTCGGCTTCACGCTGTTGAAACCAAAGCTTTCAGAATTATTGGAATCTCCCGCGATGAAGCTATCTCTGAGGGCCTTTCACTCACTCACCGCAGGCAGGTAGGTGGTCTTTCTGTCTTCTACCGACTCCTCTCCGGCCTTGCACCCCCAGCTCTCTCTGTGCTCTGTCCCCCAAATATTCCTACAGGTCGCACAAGATCTGCCAGCAACCCTCTGATGGTTAAACTGCCGAAATCTCGGCTCTCCGCTCACCTTCACTCTTTCATTCCTCTTTTCTCCCGCCTCTGGAACAAACTACCTCACTCCCTTCAATCCCACTCCTCCCTCCAGGTCTTTAAAACAGCTGTTCACCACCATCTCTTATCTTCCCCCATCCAAAACCTTGATCTTTTCTACCCCCGCTAATTCACCCCAGATCCACCTTGTTTGAAATTCCAACTTCTTTCCTGGAAGTCCTGGCAGTGTCCATATGTTTTATACCTCTCCCACCGCCCCCTTCCCATGCCCCCCCCCCCAAAGCCCTCGCCCTCTCTCAGATCTCTCGATGTCTCCATGTCTCTCGGTCCCTGCTCTCAAATGTTGTGTTTGTGTCCTTCCCCCTCTCCCCCCATCTTGTCTACCGCTCCCTATGTTATATGTTTTATGTGTCGGTTTGTCTTTCTGTGTGATTAATGTTCGCTCTTTCACGAGCCTCGATCTTGTATACAAAAAAAAAAAAAAAAAAAAAAAAAAAAAAAAAAAAAAAAAAAAAAAAAAAAAAAAAAAAAAAAAAAAAAAAAAAAAAAAAAATGTGTTTTGAAAGTACCAAAAAGGTGATTTGGGTATACTCTTCAAATATATTCTTCAATTTAAAATGAAATAGATTTTGAAGGTTGTTTAAAAAATTTTTATTTTGGAAGTTCACCATCTTTAATGTCTTGTGCACCACCTCATTCACCATGTTGCATTCGTTCTGCGTGCCTGTTGTTTGGCCTTAATGAGGTCTTTAAAAACAACAAGTTTAATGTTTGGAATGATTTTCAATGTTGTTTGACTGCCAGACAACTTTAGCTGACAACTTTAGAATTTCCCTTTACAACCAATTAGAATTTCCCTTTAGAACCAACAGAGGGCAAATATTCGACATTCTTCCCTGTTGCCTGGATTCATCAGGGCAGCGCGGTCATGGTCAGGGTGCCGAACAGTCCCCATGGACCGGTCCTTTCCCTCTTGTCTGTCTCTTTCCTCTGTCTCTCTCTGTCTCTCTCTGTCTCTCTCTGTCTCTCTAACCCTGCCGTGGCCCTGACTTCGTGAAGGCGGGGTTTCATCATCCTGGATGTGGGGGATCTCTAGATCGCTCCTGGAAGCTCAATCGGCTGTCTCAGTACCGCGGCCTTGTTCGAGACTACTGCCCAGGGCTATGCAACAACGACAACCCTTTAGAAACCTTTAGAATGAACTTTAAACCCCTCTAGGATTAAATTTTAGAAACCTTAAAAGTTATCTCACCCCTCTCTGCAAATGCGTGATCTGGACAAATCAGTGCCAAAGTACTGCTAAGCTGCAGGTTCGTTTTCCGATTTGGGTTCATTTTATAACATTCAATTTAAATAAGTTGTTCCTCGATTTTAAACTGATGTTTGTGGATGGCGGACAGACAAAATGAACTAATTGCTGAACCCCACTTTTTGTTTTACGCGAGCAGGGTAATTATGAATCATCATGATAGGACATGATGGTCTCCAATTCTTATTTTAGTCTCCCACCGGTTTCACCAGAGTGGACCACAGGTTTGCTCTCCATCTGTCCGTCTGTCCCACCTTTTTTCCCCATGCCCTCTAACATATTCAACTGAAACTTGGTACATGACTTCATTGTGATAAGTTTGAAAACAAGTTCGAGTTTTACGGCATTTCATCAATTAATAAAAATTGTTATCGCTTTACTATGCAAAATATTGGGACTGGTAGGGGGACATGTATTGCAAAACATATATGCATATATACATATATGTATATATACATATATATATCTTTATATATATATATATATATGTATATCTATATATATATCTGCGCAGTGTCTGTCTTGTGTTGTCCTGTGTTGTGTTGTTGTCTTGGCTTGTCACTGAACTACTTTCTCGAACTCACGTGAAATCATACCAAACATCCGGTATGCACATATCTCTCCCGTCAGTATGTCCTAAGAGTGTTTTTTTTGAGAAATGTTCCAATTTTTTTTTTTTTTTGGAATTTTTTCGAGGAAATTTTTTTTCTGTCAATTTAAGTTTTCAACTTCAATTGTTTATAAAATGTGATATCACGTATATTACAAATACATTTGTGCAAAATAATTGTTTGAATTATGATTGGTTTAAACCATGACAAAACAGTAACTCAGGTGCAGTCATTTATCTATTTTTCGACACACCTGGGCAATCTGTGTTGTCACTTAACGACTCCCTCAAACTTTTGTTTCCGTGGTTGTGAAGTGTTTTGAATCATGTTGTGGTGGTTTTGAATCACGTGGTGGTGAGGTATTTTGAATTATGTGGTGGTGAGGTGTTTTGAATTACGTGGTGGTGAGGTATTTATAATTAGTGGTGAGGTGTTTTTAATGTGGTGGTGAGGTGTTTTGAATTCGCTGATGAGGGGTTTGGAATTATGTGGTGGTGAGGTGTTTTTAAATGACGTGGTGGTGAGGTGTTTTTAAATGATGTGGTGGTGAGGTGTTTTTAAATGATGTGGTGAGGTGTTTTTAATTTTGTGGCTGTGAGGTGTTTTTATTACGTGTTTTATGGCTGTGAGGTGTTTTCAATTTGGTGGTGGTGGTGTTTTTAATTTCGTGGTGGTGAGGCGTTTTTATGACATGTTTTATGGCTGTGAGGTGTTTTCAATTTAGTGGTGGTGAGGTGTTTTTATTACGTGTTTTATGGCTGTGAGGTGTTTTCAATTTAGTGGTGGTGAGGTGTTTTTATTACGTGTTTTATGGCTGTGAGGTGTTTTCAATTTCGTGGTGGTGAGGTGTTTTTAATTTTGTGCTGGTGAGGCGTTTTTATTACGTGTTTTATGGCTGAGGCGTTTTTATTACGTGTTTTATGGCTGTGAGGTGTTTTAAATTTCGTGGTGGTGATGTATTTTTATTGTGTGTTTTATGGCTGTGATGTGTTTTCAATTTCGTGGTGGTGAGGTGTTTTTAATTTAGTGGTGGTGAGGTGTATTTAATTTAGTGGTGGTGTGTTTTTATTACGTGTTTTATGGTTGTGAGGTGTTTTCAATTTCGTGGTGGTGAGGTGTTTTTAATTTCGTGGTGGTGAGGCGTTTTTATTACGTGGTTTATGGCTGAGGCGTTTTTATTACGTGTTTTATGGCTGAGGTGTTTTTATTACGTGTTTTATGGCTGTGAGGTGTTTTAAATTTCGTGGTGGTGAGGTGTTTTTATTACGTGTTTTATGGCTGTGATGTGTTTTCAATTTCGTGGTGGTGAGGTGTTTTTAATTTCATGGTGGTGAGATGTTTTTAATTTAGTGGTGGTGAGGTGTATTTAATTTCGTGGTGGTGAGGTGTGTTTATTATGTGTTTTATGGCTGTGTGGTGTTTTCAATTTCGTGGTGGTTATGTGTTTTTAATTTCGTGGCTGTGAAGTGTTTTAATTTCGTGGCTGTGAGGTGTTTTTATTACCTGTTTTATGGCTGAGGTTTTGAAAATTTTGTGGTGGTGAGGTTTTTAATTTCGTGGTGGTGAGATGTTTTTAATTTCGTGGCTGTGAGGTGTTTTTATTACGTGTTTTATGGCTGAGGTGTTTTTAATTTCGTGGTGGTGAGGTGTTTTTATTACCTGTTTTATGGCTGAGGTTTTAAAAATTTTGTGGTGGTGAGGTTTTTTATTTCGTGGTGGTGAGGTGTTTTTAATTTCGTGGCTGTGAGGTGTTTTTATTACCTGTTTTATGGCTGTGAGGTGTTTTTATTACGTGTTTTTTTTATGGCTGTGAGGTGTTTTTAATTTTGTGGCTGTGAGGTGTTTTATGGCTGTGGTGTTTTTAATTTTGTGGTGGTGAGGTGTTTTTAATTTTGAGGTGGTGAGGGGTTTTTAATTTCGTGGTGGTGAGGTTTTTTTATTACATGTTTTATGGCTGTGAGGTGTTTTTAATTTCGTGGTGGTGAGGTATTTTTAATTTTGTGGTGTTGAGGTGTTTTTAATTTTGTGGTAAGGTGTTTTTAATTTTGTGGTGAGGTGTTTTTAATTTCGTGGTGGTGAGGTGTTTTTAATTTCGCGGTGGTGAGGTGTTTTTATTACGTGTTTTATGGCTGTGAGGTGTTTTTAATTTCATGGTGGTGAGGTGTTTTTAATATCGTGGTGGTGAGGTGTTTTTAATTTCATGGTGGTGAGGTGTTTTTATTCCGTGTTTTATGGCTCTGAGGTGTTTTAAATTACTTGGTGGTGAGGTGTAATGAATTACATGGTGGTGAGGTGTTTTGAATTGTGTGGTGGTGAGGTGTAATCGTTCCAAATTTCCAGTCTGCACCTACCCCTCCCCTATGTATGTGCTGAGGTGTTCTTTCTTGAAAAAACAAAAACATTCAACCTAAATCTTCAACCTAAATTGCCTATAAAAATGTAATATCACAAACACAACAAATACATTTGTGGAAAATAATTGTTTGTATTATGATTGGAGTAAATCATGACAACACAGCAACTCAGGTACAGCCATTATCCTCAGCTAAAATAAGCCTGTTCCTTAGTAACGACTGCGCTCGCCTCGCCTCACCAATCTAGTCTATATTGTTGCGGATCCCCCGAAGCCCGTTCCCGTTACAAAGGGGAGGACTAAACCCCTTTTCCCCCCCTGGGTATTCGGGTCCACGAGACTGAATCGCCACTTCCGGGCAAACGTGAAAAAGGGTTTCGGGACAAATTCGCACGTACCTTTGGTACCCACGCTGCCACGAAAGCGGGGATCGAGCCTCGCACAAGCCACGCTTAATGGAGTACGCCCGAGCGGTATGCCTATCACGTGACTCATGCTGTTACTTTTATTGGAACCCGATTCGAGCGGTTTTATTCGTACCATGCGAAGCCAATGGATGGAAGGGACAGGACGGTCAAATCAGAGGAAGAACACAATTTATTATTATTTACAATGATCCAGAATAAAGGAAAGGGGGACACAGAGTAGAGCTTAACCAGTTTAACTTATTCCCAGACAAATGGGCCCACTCACACACACGGGGAGATGGAGGAAGAGAAGTTCTCTCGCCAAGCACGCTTCACGATCAGTCGCCCCGGGGCAGCTCGCCCGGCGTGGCTCTCCGATGTTCACGGCACGTATCCAGGCAAAGGCAGGCAGGAGAAAATCCTCGCGGCGCGTATGCAGGCAAAGGCAGGCAGTAGGAAATCGCGCGTCTGTGGCACGGCGCGGGTCATCCTTTCGAGCGCGCGATTAATACAGCGCAGAGCATGGGGGACGGGGGGAAGTTCGTGTACAATGGGCAATTCAATTCCTCGTTCTGTAGCTCCACTCGCGTTCTCGTCTGCGTTCTGCCTCACTCGCGTCCTGCTGCTGTTCTCTCTCTCGTGCCGTTCTGGTTAATGGGCTCGGGGCAGGGCCTTATATGGCACCTCCCCGATCTTACCTGAATGTTCCAAGCCCCGCCTCCTGCCGCAGTGGTAAGCCACTCCCCTCGAGCCCTGATTGGCGGCTCGTTGCTTACCGGCCACTCCCCCTGCAGCTCGTCCCTTCGGCCTCGGTAGACTTGCCCAGGCCTGCCGCGTGGCATCCCAGCGCCAAACCAAAAGCATCAAAGCAAAGCGTCAAAAGAACACCTAAGCTCACGGGCCTACTCAACGCAAAATTAAACACAGGAAAGGACTACGACTACGAGAAATAACTGAACTATCGCGAGGTTTCATGTTGTGGTGTAACTAACTAAGAGGGGGAATTAAACTTTATTCCAAAACCGCAACACTGCACCCCTCTTTCGTCAGACTCGCCCCGAGTCGAAACCACCAATGGAACGACCAGTAGAGCCGGACATGCAAAATTAACCTTACTTTTAAATGTGACACATAGGTGTGGTTCCCCCTACCATTTACTCTGACCTGTGTGTGCGACAGTTTTAGCACTAAATATGTCCCTCCTATTGCGTTGAGCAGCTACCTAACAGTTTCACGCCCACAACTACCCGAGTATTTCCGGAATTTTCAAACTAAACACATAGCCAGTGGGCAGCATTCTTATATTTACAAGCACGTATATTTTCAATTCTATGACCCAGGACCTGTTCTTTTTGGAAGAGAAGATTAGAGGGGAGAGAAAACACAGCAAAAACACACTCATAAATTTCACTTGCTGCTTGCTTCTTGCATCTTGCTTCTTGCTTCTTCCGTGTGCGTCTATCAAACCGGCTGGCCCCCTGACCGGCATACAGGCCATTTGAAGCATCGGGGCCAACTACACTTACAGAACTTTGTTATCCCGAGCACACAATAATACTTAGGCAGTTAAGACCGAAAGATAGGGCGTATCGTTCATTTTTTCAGGAAAGCACCAAATTTGGCACAGATGTAGTATGGACCTATACAATTGTTTTCCTGAGGGGCGCCCAAAAATTCAGAACCTTTGTGGCCGCCATATTGAATTTCAACATGACCGCCCTCTGTGACCTATTTCCCTCAATAACTTCTATTCTATGAGCGATAACACTACAGTTCCAGTGTCTTACCCCATGTTTCCATGGTCTCTGAATCCAATGGGATCAATTGCATAAAGATTGGCATCCATCATCTTTAATTTCAAGATGGCCGCCATGGTGTTTCCATTTTCCTTGAATCTCTCATAGTATTTTAGGTAAAATTTCAATTCCAAGTGATACACATTGTTTTATTGGTCTCTGATAACAATGGAATGGTATTAATTAATCAAAATTACACACAGTTGCAGTTTTAACTTAAAATATTGTGGGCACTTGAAAGGTGGAGGCTCTCGCACAGACGCGTAGTACGACAAGCACTGTCCATCGCAGTCACACAGTGATGTGCAGGGCAGATTTGCCCTGGAGCATTTACAGTTGCCTTTACAGGCCGACTTACAATGGCAGCGTGTAAGCTCTGAACATGCCTCCTGTATCAGTGGTATTGTGGTCCAAATTGGTGTCCAAGAAGGCCCTGTTTTCATCCAGCCCCAATCAGCTGGTGATGGAAGTTCTGGGTAGGGCACAAGTGCCTGATTCCAAACATGCCCAGCCTGTAAACATGCACGTTTTAGGTGTTGTTCAAAGGCGTCTGCTGTTGGGGGAATGTGATCAATTGTTCTTGCCTTCTTCGTGAACAAGTGTCAGCGCATGTCATTCACTGTCTTTATCTCGGTAGTCCGGTCATAGAGGATGGCAACATATCTTTTTATGCTCTGTAGTTCCATAGTAATGGCGTCCACAGATGGCTTATAAGCGAGAGCATGAAAGGTCTGCATGATGCTGGGGTATGCCTCCCAAGCCTTCCAGGCTCTTTTTCCCAATTTGGGCAAAAAATGACACTGTGTCGCAGCCAGTGAAGGCATGAAATAATGGCAAAGACTCGGACTTCCTGCGGCCAAGGCCGGTGGCAATTTTATGGATGGCAAGGTAGCGGTAGCTTTTACCAGTGCCAATGGCAATCCAGAGTTCCTCCACACCGTGTGACTGGTAGGTAAAGTAGTGTGCTATTGCCAAGACCACAATATCAGAATCTACAGTTCGAATCAATACCCGTTTTCTCCCCTTTTTCACGGCATCCAGGACATTTTTTTGGATTTTTTTAATTTTCTGAATTTTTGGGCGCCCCTCAGGAAAACAAATGTATAGGTCCATACTACATCTGTGCCAAATTTGGTGCTTTCCTGAAGAAATGAACGATGCTTCCTCTTAACTGCCTAACTAATAATAAACAAAAATTCTTTTATTTGGCCAGCAGGGCCGTTCTCACGTGGTCCAACTGCGTGGCATTAATGCCACTCAAACAAGTGGTCCGAAGGTGCAAGATGATTGTGCAGCAAAATGCTGCACAGCAGAGGCGCAAGGCCACAAGGCTTGTGGTCCATAATGATTGACAAGGTGCAGCAAGGTGGTTTGTGGCAGCAAATTGCTGCACAGGTCGGCTGCACAGATGTAGCAAAGACAGGGCAGCAAGTTGCAGAATGGGTGCTGCACAGTTCGGCCTCAAAAATGGTCCTGGGGCGCGGGAAGAGATTAGGCACAACAAGCAAGCGGAAAAGACGCAATGGCACATAGAAAACAAGGTGGTGCGGCGCGAGGGGACGCGGATGAGCGAGCAGAGCAGGCTCATCCCTCGCCGTCCGTACCCCCCACCGTTGGCGACACTACCCTAGCCCCCCTTGTATTTACAATCCGTCACTACGTCTTGTCTCCCATATCCCCCTCTAATTCCAAATTCGTCTCCCAATCCCTCCGAGGAAGGAAGGGATGGAACAAACGCAATGTCACATTACGTCACGATGCGTCTTACAACTCAAACGGTTCACAGAGCCTCGGTGTGGAGCTCGGCCTCTTCGGTAACTGGCTATGGATGGTGCGAAGGGATTTCTCATCCTAACTACACTACTGACATTTCCTTTTAAACTACCCGGGGTCGTACCCTGCCAATCGGCCTCTTTAAACGATGTGGTTCTAACAACCCGAATTCCCATTGGCCACATTGTGGTGCTCTCTGAATTTGGGTCTCACCCCCACAAATTTTCACTCTGTGCCCTCACACAATTTCGGGGCTGGGTCATGTGGCTCCACTAGAAGGTCCAACTACCTGCGCACCTCCGCCACTGAAGCCGCCACCCGAGCTTACCTGCTCCTCGCGATTACCTAACTGGGGAAGGCCCTCCCTGGCGCTTACCCCTTCTGTGCCCACTTTGGCATCGGGCAACCCGGGTCCTCTCCTGGGATCCTCGGGCCCCACTCAACTCTAACCTAACCGGCTCCCAGAGCCTAACTGCGGCCTCACCTGGCCGACAAACTACCAGTGGCGGAGTGCCTCAATAACTATACGCACCAATTAAGCCACATGCCCAGCCATTCCACAGTCTCACGCACCCAACAAAGCACTTCTTGCTACTACTCGCACCACAGGTGTCAATATCCTCACAATTTGCCTGCGCCCTCTACCTGGGTTTACACTACCCGCCCCCCCCCCCCGGGCTTTCGCGAATGGGTTCCACTCTCCCCCATTCAATCCTTCGCACCATGCATTCCACACCATTTATTCCCACACCAAGCATTCCACACCACTTATCTCGCACAGCATTTAGCTCGCACACCTTTTGTGCTCACACCTCAAAGACGATTCCATTTATTTTCCACACACAATTTCTCAGGCACACAGCATCATCTATCTATCTAATTTCCCCTAAAACTTGTGCTTCCCTGTCGTCCCTTTACACTATGCACTCCCTTTTCTTTAACAACCATGTAAGCTACCTACCTCCCCTCTACAGTACAGGTGTCACTACTTAAATCTCTGTCTCTACAGTCTTCTAGATCCCTAACATTATCCTAGCCCTCCCTCGGCTAGCTTCGGTGCCCCATGGAGGCAACCATTGCTGGCACCCCCATGTGCCTATCACTGCCATCCCCCTAAACTAATGCTCATGGGCCCCGTCGTGTGAGGAATGGTCACACTACCATTCCCCCACGTGGGGTACACTACTCTCATCAGTCCACTACACTCGAGCCTCTCCATGTGGATGGGACAAGGGACAAGACAAGGACAAGGACAGGGACAAGACAAAACAAGACAAACTCACGTACACAAAGGGATTTCTCAGGCAGGTAGGAATGGTTGGAAGGAGAGAAGGGTCCGTGCAGAATGGCAGGGCTGGAAACGAGCGGCCGCCGACTCTCTGCACTCTGGTCCACACGGCAGGGTTGTTCGAAGCAGCACGTCAGGGCTTCACGCTCCGGGCTCGAAGCGAACAGCAGCCGGCAGCTCCGCGTCTTCACAACCGGCGACAATAGGGCCCTAGAGGGTCTTGGTTTATTGCCGCAATGTCAGCACCCCCTCACGTCTTTCTCTTGTTCAGCTGGATCACACATCTCTCTTTGAATTGGCTTGCGCGTGCGCTTATATTGCGCCTGGTGCGATCAAGCCGCCTGCCTTTTGGAAACGCCCACCGGTGAGCTCGCCTCGGCCTTGGTTGGTCACGAGGGCTCACTGGTCCCGCCCCTTGATGAGGCGTTGGCAGAGCCACGCCTTGTTCCTGGCGCTTGGCTGACTCCTCCCCCCTTCTTCTCCGAGATGACCTCGTGTTCAATGGAGTTTAGTGCGATGATGATGCCAATAACAACCACCCAATGCAACGGTGGCGAACGCCGCCGTACTGGTGCTTTGGAGGCCACAGCGATATTGTAGGGGATCTATCTTATTTGATTGATGCAACGTAAGATCGACTAGTGGGAACATAGCCTTAACTGAAACACAGACTAATGAAATAACTATTGAGAAGGTCCTATGGTGGCCTACGTGGTGTTCATGGACTAACTAAGGTGCACTCATTTCAATTAACAGCCAATTAAATAATAATAATAATAATAATTCATTTATTTTGTATAGCGCTTTTCCAGAAGCCCAAAGGCGCTTTGACAGAGTGGAAAACATAATGCATAACAATACATGAAAACAACAATTGCAAAAAGACAAGAATCAAGAAAACAAACAGCAGCGATATACGGCATATATATAAGACAAGAATCAAAAAGACAAGACAAGAATCAATAGGGAAATATTTAAAGCAAAAGGAGGGAGAAGGAGAAGAGATAGTCAGGGGTTAAATGCTGTGGGTTGAATGTTGAATGCAGCGTTGAACAGGTGGGTCTTTAGTGATGTTTTGAATGTGGTGAGTGAGGAGGAGTCTCTGATGGTGTGAGGTAGTGAGTTCCAGAGGGTGGGAGCAGCGATGGAGAAGGCCCTGTCCCCCCAGGATCTGAATTTGGTCCGGATGGAGGGGGTCAGGAGGTTGGTACCAGCAGAGCGGAGGTTGCGGGTGGGAGTGTGTCTGGAGAGGAGGTCAGCCAGGTAGGATGGGGCCAGGTTATGGAGGGCTTTGTATGTCAAGAGGAGGATTTTGTACTGGATTCTCTGGGGGATGGGGAGCCAGTGAAGCTTGTAAAGGACGGGGGTGATGTGGTCACGGGTCCGGGAATGAGTGAGTAGACGGGCAGCGGAGTTCTGAATGTATTGGAGTTTATTGGTGATTTTTGAGGGTGAACCATAGAGGAGGCTATTGCAGTAGTCCAGACGGGAGGTGATGAAGGCGTGGATGAGGGTTTCTGCAGCCGTGGAGGAGAGGGATGAGCGGAGACGGGCAATGTTTTTCAGGTGAAAGAAGGCTGACTTTGTGATCTGTTTAGTGTATTTGTCGAAGGAAAGGGTTTGGTCAAAGATGACGCCAAGATTCCGGATGTGAGGGGAGGTGGATACTGGGATACCGTCGATGTTGAGGGCAAAGTTATGGGTGGATTTTGTGAGCGTTTTTGGGCCAATGATGATTATTTCAGATTTATCACAGTTAAGCTTGAGGAAGTTGATTTGAAGCCAGGATTTTATTTCAGTGATGCAGTTTGTCAGGATAGAGTGGGTGTCGGTGGAGACGGACTTGGTGGAGATGAAAAGCTGGATGTCATCGGCGAAGCAGTGGAATTGGAGACCATGACGGCGGATTAAGTGACCGAGCGGGGACAGGTAAAGGATGAAGAGGAGGGGGCCAAGAACTGAACCTTGGGGGACACCTTGGGGGAGGGGAGCAGTGGGGGATTTGCAGTTATTGATGGAGATGAACTGGCATCTGTCAGAGAGGTATGATTTAATCCAAGAGAGGGCAGTGCCGGTGACGTTAAAGGTGGATTCAAGTCGGGTGAGGAGGATAGTGTGATCGATGGTGTCAAAGGCAGCGCTGAGGTCGAGGAGGACGAGAATGTTGAGGTTGCCAGCGTCAGAGGAGAGGAGAAGGTCGTTGGTGATTTTGAGGAGAGCAGTTTCAGTACTGTGGTTGGAGCGGAATCCGGATTGGAATGTTTCATACAAGTTATTGGCAGAGAGATGATGTTTGAGTTGAGTGGCTACAGCGCGTTCCAAAACTTTTGACAGAAAGGGTAGGTTGGAGATGGGTCTGAAGTTGTTTAGGGTGTCAGGGTTTAGACCAGGTTTTTTTAGAATGGGGGTAACAGCAGCAATTTTGAGGGAAGGTGGGACGATGCCTGTAGACAGGGAGGAGTTTATTGTTGCAATGATAAGTGGAGAGAGAGCAGGGAGGGAGGCTTTGACAAAGCTGGAGGGGATGGGGTCAAGAGTGCAGGTGGCAGTTTTCATTCCTATGAGGAGTTCAGAGAGGTCAGTAGGAGAGATTGGGGAGAACCGAGACAGGGGATGGCAGGACAAGGGGGGGCAGGTGGTTGGAGGAGGAGCGGGTGCGGCGGTGGTCAAGCTGTTGTAGATGTTGTCAATTTTGCGTTGGAAGAAAGAGAGGAAGGAGATGCAGTTGTCTACTGTGAATGACTGGGTGGTGGTGTTCAGGGGGCGGAGGAGTTTGTTTATTGTCGAGAAGAGTGCTTTTGGGTTTCCGGAGCCAGAGTGGATAATTTGAGAGTAGTAGGCAGAGCGGGCGCGGGAGAGGGCATCTTTGTAGTGTTGTATGTGGTCCTTGTAGGCTTGGGAGTGAACTGTGAGACCCGTTTTATTGCGGAGTCTTTCAAGTTGGCGAGCACGAGTTTTCATCAGGTGGAGTTCAGGGGTAAACCAGGGAGCAGAATGGGTGAAAGAAACTGTTTTGGTTTTTACAGGCGCAAGCTGGTCAAGGCAGGAGGAGAGAGTGTGGTTGTAGTAGTCAGTGAGGTCGGAAGGGGTGTGGAGGTCAATGAAGGGAGAAGTGGACATTTTTTCAGAGAGGGTGGATGAGAATGAGGTAGGTGAAAGAGCGTTTAGCTTACGGAAGTTGATTGTGCGATAATGCCTTGGTGTTGGGGCGGGGATGTTGATGGTCAGAGTGATGGCTAAGTGGTCAGAGAGGGTGAGGTCGGAGCCATAGAGATGGTGCAAATTTAATCCAGTGGAGCAGACAAGGTCCAAAATGTGACCACGGATATGGGTAGGAAAGTCGACATGTTGAGTGAGGTTAAAGCAGGTGAGTAAATCAGTGAAGTCAGTGGTTATTGTGGAGTCAGTGGAGTCCATGTGGATATTGAAATCACCAAGGAGGAGGATTGAGGGGGAGAGGGAACATAGCTGGGTCAGAAAGTAGGAGAAGTCAGACAGGAATGATGGGTGTGGTTTGGGAGGGCGGTAGACGACAGCCATGACTGACTGCGTGTGACCAGAGAGTTTTAAAGCCAGGTGTTCAAATGATGGAGCAGATGAGATGGAGATGAGGTTGGTCTTGATGTCTTGACGGTGGATAACGGCAATTCCACCACCTCGGCCCTCCGAGCGTGGTTTATTGACGTAGGAATATCCATTGGGTGTGGTGAGGTTGAGTGTGTAGTAGTCCAGAGGTTGTTGCCAGGTTTCGGTGAGACAGAGAAAGTCCAGTTTGTTATCCAGGATGTATTCGTTCAGGATGAGGCATTTATTGTTGAGGGACCGGGTGTTGAACAGGGTGAGCTTGATGTTGTTTTGAACAGCAGGGATGAATTCAGGTGATTTAGCCAGGGTTCGTAGGCAAGAGGTGCGATCGTGTGGGTTGCTGTGACCAGGTGCGCTGGGACGAAGAGTGAGAGTGCGCTGAGCCGACCAGAGGACGGGGATGGAGTGACCTGATTGCAAATAAACAAACTTGCGACCGGAGCCACGGTGAATGTACCTGGGTCGTCGGAGGAGTCCATTTGATTTGATGGCAGAGATGCATGATGGGGTGGAGCGGGTATTGAGCAGAAGAAGCCTTGCGGCGGAGTACTTCAGAGCCATGCCAGGCAGGAGCGAAGGGACGAGTACGAGGCCAAGGTCGAGGAGGCAAAGCGGCAAACGCAGCGGCAAACGCAGCGGCAAACGCAGCGGCAAACGACTGCAGCCGCTAATCAAGACCACAGCGGCAAACAAGGCCACAAGGCCACCGGCAAACAAGGCCACGGCCACAATCAACGGGAGCGGGCCTTTCGAATTCCGTATTCCGTACCATCAAAAGCAGATTCCGTTATCCAGCCGGAGAACACGCGGCACGTGCGGGTGTGAAAAGGCAGGACAGGTGTGAGATGTCAGGTCAGAAAGGTAGAAGCAGACCCTGTACATCCATCCAGTCGGAGAAGCGGCGAATATGCAACGCCTTTCCCCTAAAGGGGAAATGTACACAGGGGTTATTTATCAGGAATTTTAATACTAAATTTCATGTGAAGGTTCTAAAAACTGCAACAATATATATACATACAGGGTGTTTAAAAAAGAGTGAAACAACTTTCAACGTTTATTTACAAAGAAACAAACTTCAGGAACGTGAACCAAACATTTCTTGAAAGCTTATGACATGGTATTTTCTATCACTGATTGCTATTGCAGTGTCACTGCCAGTGTTAGTGAGAGCCCAAGGTCTGAAATTGGCATTTACGCAAAATCCATGTCATTGAAGTTCTCGATGTGTGCCCCTCTGCGGTTCAGACAGGCATTGATCCTGTCTCCAAAGTTCTGTCCAACTTTCCTGTAGGTCTCATGTGGCACTGCCTGCGGGTAGTTCGGCACTTCCTGCTTCAGATCATCCAGTGTTGCATGTGGTTGTTGTGGTTGTTGTGGTTGTTGTTGATGTGACCAGTTTTGTCTTCTGCTCCACTGTCAATGGCATAGTTGAGCTACATAGCTAGAAATCTCAGGGAACAAATGCCACGATAACATCACCAATCCCTGTATAAAGGAGAATGGTATCGGTCAAAAAACAAAGAAATGGCAGGAAGTCAATGTTGTATCAATCTTTTTGAAACACCCTGTATATAGATGTAGCTCTGAATTGTCTTACATTGACGTTTTTGGGGGGCAACTGGACCTTCCTGATCTTAGAAGTATAGATGTTTCACTTTTAATACGTATAACAACCTTGGGTGTGAAATTTTACACTTTTTTGGTGGCATTATTAGTTTTGGCAGAATGTTCATTTTTCTTGTACGTGTTTGAGAACTCATCTGAATGATAGCAGCTGAAAGGTGCCAGCGGTCTGAAGTCGACCTTTCAAATTGAAATTCAAATTATGATTTACTATTTCATGTATGATGTGCCCATGCAGTTGAGGCTTGCAGACTGATACTTGGAGTATTTAGTTCAGGATGACGTTTGGTGAAACTTAAGCCATGCTAACCATAACCCAACCGAATTTTTTTCCCTCATCCTTAAGTCTTGATTTCAAATTAAAATTAAAATAATCGATAGTGGATCAGTTTCTGTGAACAGGTCATTATGATAATCGGCACAGGATGCTTCCCACCCCCATTCATTGCAAATGTAGAAAGACTGTTTATATAACAACAAAGAGATGCAGTAAGGTATTTGAAAACAAGACGTCATGGATGGATGTTAGCTTAACCCACCACTGAGAGCATCAAAGGAGTTAGGCCGGTTTGTCACCAGTGATGGTTGGGTGGGGTTCTTCTGCCAGATGCTGGCGCCACATTTAGTTCAACAATCAAGACCCCTATCGCTTTTGATGTTTGGAATCGCCCATTCATAATATAATAAACTGTGCAAGTGAATAATGAAGGGAGGAGAATACATCTATTATTTAGACCCAAGGTGTCTTGGGTGGATGAAATCCACTATCTTGCATGTTGTTTCAAAGGGAGGGTCTGGGGCCAAACAAATACCTTGCTGCAAACAGGCCTTGGGACCAGATAATGAAAAGGAAACAGGTTTTTAACTTCTCAAATATTGTAGTGTGATGGCAATTGTTCCATAATTAACATCATTATTGCATTTCTTTATTTCCATTAAAAAAAATTATTCTGTACAATCTTTTTGACTCAACAGTTGCCTCGGCCTCCTATTCTCTCAGGACTGCGGTCTGTTTTGATTAATCTGCTTGCGCTGCTTTTTCTGAAGTTTCAAAAGCGATAATGTGCCCATCTCCTAATGTCTCAAATCTTTAGGCACCATTAGTGTTCATGTTCTGCTCTTGTGGGAACCTAGCATTGTGGTAGTGCGTTCGACCTCCAGTAGCAAACGAGGTGAGCAGTAGGTAATGGACTGCTTTGATAAATGCCCAAGGTAAGCGCTTTAGACCTGATGTTATCTGAATTATTTACTGCAGAGTGTGCATCCTTTTACTGACCATGATGCTTGCCTTGTTTGGAAGTTGGGGGTAGAAGGGGCTAGAGTGGCAGAGGAGAGCAATTTTTTTTGTTGTTGTTAAATGCCCATGATGCCATTGCCAGGACAGTTTAAAGAGTAGTTTTTAATGACAAATGTGGGTGTGGTGTCATACAGATTGATAACATGTGCATCAACCTATACAAAAACATGCTGTTGTTGGTGAATCAAGTCAATGTGAATGCTGGGACTTGGTAGTAAAAACTCGGTTTGGATCCAGCTCAATAATTTTGGCAAAAATTTACCGGTTCCCGTATTGTCATGGAACTTAGGTAAGCTTGCAATTTTTTTTTTTTTTTTTTTTAAATATATACAAGATCGAGGCTCGTGCAAGAGCTAACATTAATCACAAAAAAACAAACGGACAAATAAAACATATCTTAAAGGGAGTGGGAGAGAGAGGGAAGCACACAAGTAAACCTTTTGAGAGCAGGGACATCGGGAGATCTGTGGGAGGGAGAGGGCTTGGGGGAGGAGGAATGGGAAGGGGGATGGGGGTGTGGGTGGGAGAGGTATAAAACACATGGACACTGCTAGGACTTCCAGGAAAGAAGTCGGTATTTCAAAAAAGTGGATCTGGGGTGAATTAACGGGGGTAGAAAAGATCAAGGTTTTGGATGGGGGAAGATAAGAGAGGGTGGGGAACAGCTGTTTTAAAGATGTGGAGGGAGGAGTGGGATTGAAGAGAGTGAGGGAGTTTGTTCCAGAGGTGGGAGAAAAGAGGAATGAAAGAGTGAAGGTGAGCAAAGAGTTGATTTTGGCAGTTTAACCATAAGAGGGTTGCAGGCAGATCTTGTGCGACCTGTAGGAATATTTGGGGGACAGAGCACAGACAGAGTTGGGGGAGCTAGGCCGGAGAGGAGTCGGTCGAAGACAGAAAGACCACCAACCTGCCTGCGGTGAGTGAGTGAAAGGCCCTTGGAGTCAGCTTCATCGCAGGAGATTCCAATTATTCTGAAAGCTTTGGTTTCAACAGCGTGATGCCGAGCTAGGTGTGAGGCACGAGCACCAGCCCAGAGAAGAGAGCAGTATTCCATTGAGCTGCGGATGAAAGCCTTTTATGTGGTGAGGAGCTCAGGTGTGCCAAGGAAGGACTTCACATGATGGAGGATGCCCAGTTGGTGACTGGCTTTGTATGCCAGCTTGGAAATGTGGTTTTCCCAGGAAAGATCATGGCAGATATTGAGACCCAAAAGCTTGAGTGACAGAACTTCTTGTAGAGGATTGTTGAGAAAGTAGATGGGAGGGTTGTCCAGTCGGTCTTTTCGAAGAGACATAGTAAGAGTGTGAGATTTGTCAGGATTGAAAGACATGTTCCACTTGTTTGCCCAGTCTGATTTTGTCCAGGTCTGCAGAGAGTGAGGAGGCTGCAGGCTGCCGATCTGAGGGATGAGGTATGAAGCGGCAGAGAGTGAAGTCATCAGCAAAGAGATGGAGTGGATTTTCCAGAGAGTCGGACAGATCATTCATGAAGACCAGAAATAGCACAGGGCCCAGAACACTGCCTTGAGGAACTCCAGCCTGAACAGGAAGGCAGGGATGAGAGAAATCCATTCAGGGCCACACGTTGGCTGTGACCAGAGAGGAAGTCCGCAATCCATGTGTGGAAATTTCCATGGATACCATAGGAGGAGAGTTTGGTGAGCAGAGCGGGGTGCCAGACTGTATCGAAGGCACGTGATATGTCTAGGGGGACGTCTGATTTCCTGTTTAGCATTGAGGACCTCTGTCCATTGTTGAGGCAGAAGAGGCAGCATGTCCAGAGTAGTGACCTGGTGTGAAACCAAATTGATGATCAGAGATCAAGCCATTGGAGAAAAGGAAGGATTTGATGTCTGAAGCAATGATGGATTCCAATGATGGATGATGGATGCTATCTCCTAAATGGTTGGGCATAAATTCACCAAATTTGGTCATTGTGATCACCACCTGGCACAAACTTGCAAGAGCAGTGACATTTTAGCCCCGCCCCACTGCGGTGGGGTCAAAAGGTCAAATAGCGAAAATGCAATTAAGGGCACATTTTAAAATAAACATTGTATATGCAATCACCATTGGGGGCCGTATGAAATATGTGACGATTTTTTGGATTAGACCTCCGGTTCATTCCACAGGGGGATGTAAACTTGGGGTCACAGGGGTCAAAACGGCCAAAAATAATTTAAACTCAAAATGTGATATTGGGTCATTCCCGGTGGAACTTTTTCCCATCTTTAATCTTTGCTTTACTTTAGGTGGGGTCCCTCACCTTTGGGTGGGTGACTAACAGCGTGGGAATTTATGATGGCGCGCCATTGGCTTCACTCTCGTGTTTTATTTCTTTCTAATTTATGTCTACGGTTCATGAAAATTGAATGTAAATTCGGAGACGTTGGACGTTTTTCCAAGCATTAATTATTTTTCTCTTGTTAACTGCCTTTGCCATGTGGTTTTCAGAGCCTGACACTGCCTAAGCCAAACAAAAAAGGCTAACTTTACAGAAGAACAGATTCAAGAAAGAATGTTAGTGAAGTAAAACGAGAGCATAATTTTGCAAATTCACAGTGCATGTGAATAAGCTTTAATAGTTGTACAAAAACAACATCCAAAGAGACTGCTTGCATTTGACTGGTACCAAATTACATCCTTCCTTCCCATTCATTCATAGATTCATTGCATTCTCCCCTCCAGTGGTGATTGAAATCCACTTTACGCAAACAAAGTAAAAATAATTTACAAGTATTATCATGTCCGCTTGTGTGTTTTCAAATGGAACTAATTTAAGGGATAGGTTTTTTAATGGTCGTTGCTGTTCAAAAATAAACTAACAATGTTGTGAACTAGGGAAGATAGCTACATGAGAGCATTAAGTAATGATTAATGTGAACGCACGTGCTGCTAGTTAGTGTACCTGAGGGCTGAGTGTTCCAGGTACATTTTGTTACCAGTGGGTTTGTTACCCTCGCCAGAGGAGAGGGTATTGCATTTGAGTCCGTTTGTTTGTCTGTATGTCTGTCTGTCCACACGGAATAAATATGATTTTCTCTGCAACCGTTGGTCCGATTGACAGGAAATTTTCACCACAGGCACACCTCCACCTGTATGATTTTTCAATGATAAGTATGACGGCATAAGTCACGTGATATGGGCGCCATCTTGGAAAAAACGAAAAAACTTTATACCTCTATATCTCCGAAAGTGCTGCATTAAATTTTTTTTTTAAGACATTGGCTCATTGTAAAGAACTCTCCATGGGGAATAAAATATGTTCATGATGTCATAGGTGCCTCCATTATGACGTCATAATTCGACAAGTACAAAACTTAATCCGATCAAGATAAAATTTGTCAAGCGTCATCCAGGGATAAATTGGTGGAGGGAAAAAAATAATGATGTCGGTTATTTATTTTGTTCGGCCGCCATATTTGTTTTAACACAAAAGCCTTAAAAACCACAATCGCATCCTGGTGAGGATCTGCAATCTCTGATTGCTCTTTCTTGTTTTGTTTTGCATCTAACATTCCCACTGTAATATATTGTGTTTCTTGACTCAGTAATGTGATGTTAAATGTGTCTTGTTAGAGGAAATGGATACATTATATGGACTGGTCGTCATATGTATTTATTTATTTTTGTATACAGAGACGAGGCTTGTGGAAGAGAGAGACGAGAACACTGAATGAATTAGGATGCAACAGGTCAAAATGAAAAGTAGAGAGGGGATGAAACGCTAACAGCTAAGTTGAAGGAGAAAATAGAGGGAGACATGGGAAAACAATGGGTGTGGGAGGAATTGGGGGCAGGAAAGATGCATTTATTTCTGTTTACTGCAAAATAAATATATAGTGCCTTCAGAAAGTATGTATTCACACCTGTTGACTTTATCACACTTTGTTGTCTTACAGCCTAAATTTAAAATGGATTAAATTTAATTTTTTTGTCCCTGATCTATACAATATACATCATAATGAAAACATGTTTTTAGAATTTTAAAAAGAAATTCCAGTGTTGCTTTGCTGTATGCTTGGGGTCATTGTCATGTTGGAACATAAATATTCGCAGTCTATGGTCTTTTGCACTCTGAAGCAGCTTCTCCTCAAGGATTTGCCTGTATTTGGCTCCCTTCATTGTTCCCTCTTTCCTTACAGTCAAGTCTCCCAGTCCCTGCCGCTTAAAATCATCCCCATAGCATGATGCTGCCACCACCATGCTTCACAAGTAGGGATGGTGTTAGATGGGTGATGAGCTTTGCTCAGTTTCCGCCAGACGTAGCGCTTTGCATTCGGGCCAAAGAGTTCAATTGTCATCTCATCAGGCCACATAATTTTTCGCCTCATGTTCAGTCTTTCACGTGCCTTTTTGCAAACTACAGGAGTGCTGCATATGCCTTTTTCTCAGGAGTGGCTTGCGTCTAGCCACTTTCCCATAAAGTCTAGATTTGTGAAGTGCTGTAGAGACTTGTTCTTCCTGCAGGTTCTCCCATCTCAGCTAAAGAGCGCTGTAGTTCTGTCAGAGTGGTCTTTGGGTTATTGGGCACCTCCCTGACCAAGGTCCTTGTTACCCGGTTGCTCAGTTTGGTTCGACGGCAGCTCTAGAAAGAGTCTGGGTAGTTCCACATTCTTTCCATTTCCTAATGATGGAGCTCACTGTGCTCTTGGGAACTTTTAACACTCTAGAAATTGTTGTACATAGATCACAATCATGGCCAATGTTAAAAACATAAGCTGATGTTAAATGTGGTGTCTACTTCTTCTTTGAATCACTTCAAGATTTTGTTTTGTAATCTGATCAAAGATGGCCGACTGGCGGCCTTTAATCCAGCACAGCAAAATTTCTAAAAGCTATGTCTATGACATTTTATATCTTTTTTTCTCCTTGTTCTTTCTCATATCGAATGTGATCTATGTACAACACCAAGGTTCTGTATTGTTAAATGATGGCTTGTTTTCCTTTGCAAATGTGTGATCTGACTGCACATGCACATCATAATTTGTTGCTTGGGTTTTGTGGCAGTCAGATTCAATCCACAGTGTATTTCTAACTGCTGTCAATCTTGCCTGTTAGCAAAATATGATCATCGTTTTCGGTGTCTCGGCTTTCTAACAAGTATATCTTTATCCAGCCGAGCTTCCATTATTTTGTTTGAACCCTCCCAGAAAAATAAAAAAGATTCTGCCTCTATTTGTATGCCATAGCACCACTTCTCTTGCCTGCTAATTTAGTCTCGTTATCAAGGTCCAGGACAGTCCCCTTTCATGATGACATCTGGTGGGCTGGGAGATAGTGACATCACAACCCTGCTGCCTTCACATTTAGGTTACATAGTATGAAATTTTTGAGTAATCTTCAGAACATTAAAGACATTACAAACTATCCTCAGAAGCTTGAAGGAAAACAAATATGGTGTTGATGATAACTGATAAATCTCCTCCACCTCTCTTCCACCTCTTATCCCCTTTTCTCCCCTTCCCCCACTCCCCATGCCGGTCACTGTACATGTATATAACACAACATTGTGCAAGCTTGTCTGGTGTTTCCTACATTATACATTCAGTTCCATCATGGGCAATGCATTAATCGTATGTGGACAAGCGAGGATTATTCTTCAACTAACTTTGCTTGAAAGTTCGGTAAGAGTCTCAAATTATCTGTATTCGAGCATTTTGTTGCAAGATGCTGATAATAAATTTGCTTTTGTAACTACAGGGCATCTCAAAATAGATGGAACCCATTAACATGATGATAATTTATTACTCAGACAAGAAACTCCAAAAAAAGATTACATTTCCTAGAAGCTGATATGATAACAATTAAAAAACTGAAAATTTGAGGTCTCTAGCTCAAAGGATACATTTATTAGAGCACATGTTCCAAATGACCGCCTTTGCGCCTTAGACACACTTGAAGCCGACGAGCGAAGTTGTCAATCACCCTGACACACTCTTCCTTCCTGATGGCACGAATCTTCTGGGTGATGGCCACTTTCAGTTCAGAAATGGATTGATGACTATTCTCATACACGTGGTCCTTCAAGAACCCCCAGAGATAAAAATCTGGGGGGTTCAGATCGGGTGAATGCGGAGACCACTCGGGTTCGCGGCGCCTGCTGATCAGCCGATCAGGGAATCGGTGGTCCAGCCACTCCATCGTGATGTTGGCTGTATGTGGAGTTGCCCCATCTTGTTGGAACCATTGCACATCTCGATTCACGCCACGACGTCTCCCAAGTCCCCGCCAGAACTTGTTGAGCACCACAATGTAACGCTCCTTTGTGACAGTGACTGCCTCCTCGTCTGCGTCTTCAAACCAAAACGGTCCGATTATGCCATGTTTTGAGATGGCCACCCAGGCCGTGCATTTCACAGAGTGCAATGGCCTCTGAAGCACCTCGTCTGGGGCTTGTGTGCCCCAGAACACATTGTCCTTGCTATTGACATGCCCACAGAGCAAGAAGTGTGCTTCGTCGCTGAACCAAACATCATCAAGAAAGTCAGGAACCTCTTCGATCTTGTTCTCGAACCACCGGCACATCACAACACGTTTTGCCATGTCAGTTAGTGTGAGTTTATGCTTGATCTGGATCTTGTATGGGTACAGCTGAAGATCCTTGATCAAGATTCTTTGCACTGACGCACGTGAAAGACCCAGCTCTTGGCTACGTCTTCGGATGGACTTTTTCGGGCTCCTTCCGTCAAAATGTCTCACCGCATTCACATTGTCAGGAGATGTTGCAGTCAGCTTCCTGCCAGAACTGGGTGTTTCTGCCTTCTTGTTGAGGTTGTTTACTGATCCAGTAGCTTGAAATTTGTGTGCCCAACGAGAAATTTGGTTTTTCTGGGGATAGTTGTTGAAGTTGAACTTCCTGCGAAATTTTGCTTGCACGGTTTTGAATGATTTCGTCTCCAAATAAGTAGTGACGCAAAATATTTTTTCCTCCTTTGTCCAAGGCATTTTGATTGATAAGTATTAGTTGTTATGGTCTCCTCTCTTCAAATCTGAAAAAAAAGAACAAGAACATTAATATTGGCAGAATTATTAGCAGTGACATGGGTTCCATGTATTTTGAGACACCCTGTATTTAACATGTTGCTTTGTTTGATGTGTACCGTAAGTAATAGGTTAGGATAAAAATAAAAAAAACTGCAAAATAGATGCGAAAGCTACCGGCATTGCTTTCCACTATTTTCCACTGCAAAAATGGCATTGGAATGTTAATACAGGGAATCTGTGTAAACTGCAAAGGTAAACAGCAGATAATCGTAAAAAAATAAAAATCCCCTGTGTTAGTGATATTTTCCAGCGTTCTGTTTCAGCTTTTGTGAGTGCTCTTTGAATTCATATTCCTGGCGGTGTAATGAACTGCCATGCACAGAGCTTGTGTTTGTTTTTGTGTTTTTCCCTGTTTGGGATGTCATTAGCTATGGTCCTGATGGTTTGTTGATGTTTAATCTGTGTCCAAATGGGCTTATCTGGCATTTCTCTGGATTTGATTGCTATAGCAAACATTTGGGCACTTAAACAGTCCAGCGGGAGATCCATTGCTCATCAGTTGGGCCAGAGGGATTAATTAGGATCAAATGGGTCGTGGGGTGGGTTACCAGTGATGCTGGTTAATTGGTATGAAGCTTGTTTAAATTATATTGCCTTGCTTTCTGCAACGCTTGCTTTTGGGCTTGGCATTCTAATGACGGTAAACACTCTAGGGCCAGATTAAACAGGCCAAGCCTGCATTGTGTCGATACACAGTAGATTTAAGTGGTTTGATGGTGTATCAGTTTAGAAAACATCAGACCACTTGTTTTGTTTTATACATGGATCTAAGCTCATGGAGGAGATGAAGAACAAAGGGTAGCAGGTTCACAAACCACTAAATAATGGGTATGGGGAGAGGGGTGCTACAGAGGGGGTTGACATCGACAAAGAGGAATAAAGAATTGGCAGGGAGAGGTACAGGATGGGAAAGAATCGGGCGTGTGTAGAAAAGATTGTTGTTGTGCATGGGTGAGCAGTCCTGAGCACATGAGGTGATTAAGGGAAGTGAAGAAGATGAGACGACATGAATTATTGTAAGGGAATTGATCACATGCCAGAGATGTGAACGTGGCATGGAAACCTATTATTGTTGTCCAAAATATTTACTGTAAATTATATTTGCCCTCACGTGGGCCAGCATTTTCGTCTTGTGTTTTGTCTGCTGCATTTAATGATGCAGAATCCTTGCAAGGTGCATGTAGTGATGTATGCTGCAAGTTCAACTACTCCAAGCAAGCACTAAGGTGCTTGTAGTGCTGTGGAGCACGGGATCAGAGCAGTTGAAGGGACACAATCTTGACTTTTTAAATAAGATGTATGTTTAAAATCAGACTATTTTCACTGGCATTATACAAATGACCTACCCGTCTATTTGCATTTATATTCGGAACCGGGATTTGAACCGTACATTATATAGAACCAATTACCCACCTGTAACGGTTCCAAGTCTCCTGAGTCGATTCTGACTATGCCTTATCTCACTTTGTCCATCGAGGATCCATCCGTTGGTTCAGCAAATTATATTAAAAGCCTCTCCTGTTATTCTTTACAAAACAGACAAGGACAAGTCTGTCTTTCTCAATCGTTTATTCAGGTTGTGAAGATAATCAGCAGACATGTACTCACGAACCGTGTGCCTGTGGGTCAGACTTCTCCTTCCAGGATTCGACATATAGCATTGCCCTGTTATATCTGCATAGAGTATTGAGAAATTACAAAATAGTCACATTTCTTAACAGCCAATATATTGTGGCATATTTCTTAACAGCAAATGAAAAAAAGTCAGGAGCAATTGAGGAGTGGTCTGTTACCTGATATCACCCAGGTAAACAGTGTAAATTCTATTTTCTCTGCGGCAAAATGAGGAAGTATGAATTGGCATGGAGGACCTCCTCTGAAAGCAAACTCTGGTTCAAAAGCTGGTAAGTCATCGAGCATGATCCATAGCTTATTTTGGATCTGAAAATAATCCTGAAAGACAGGTAGATTTCAAATCCGAAGCAAGTTTCATGTGTGCTCTGCGGCAAGAAGTTGTCTTACTTGTGGAGTACCTCTGCGATAAATAAGCATCTGAAGCTATTCCATCCAAGGGAAGCTTCTGGTCATGGAATGGAGAGTCATGGAATGGACCGTGACCAAGATCAATCGCCATCATCAGCAAACACGAAACATCAGCTTACCATTTTTACCCGATCTCCTGAAATTTTACATACATGTTGGCAATACCCAAGGTAGAACCTCCCCACCTCCCCACCTACCTCTCGGCGAGGGGGTGAGTGAAGTTGTTTTGCCGTCTTGTAGTATGCCGATAAAATGCCTACAAGAGTAATTGAGCAGGTTGGGTGTGTGACTTGGACGAATTGATTAGATTTTGGTGAAGAATCAGAAAATGATCCCTTTTGGAATCGAGACAGCAGTTCGGAATCGATTCTCAAAATTTTTTAAATCACTCAAGCCGAGTGTCAATTTGACCAACTGGGGGCGCCTCTGTCGCAGTACCTCTCTACGATACCCACTCAATACAACGTAATAATATTATGGAAAAAGATTTAAAATGAAATGTCTTACCTGTCTTTGTATTTGAGCATTATGTCTCCGAATCGTAGAGGGTCATGATGGGAGCACTTTGTGGCTGCAAAGTGTCGGTATAGCATCGTGTTTTGGCAACTTCCCAGGCTTGTTTCCGAGGTAGTGAGCCTGTTTATCAAATACGAATGCTGACGGCTCACTGGTTTTCACAAACGACACCATATTTTCAATGAACATACGTTTTAATGTTTAATTTGGTTGTTCCTCGTTTTTTTTCAACCACAACACACAACGTTGACGATCCTTTTGTGGGTCAGGGATGCAAAAAACGACTTCTGTTGGCAAATTTCTCTGATTCGAACAACTAAAAGCTTGGCACATCGGTATGTTGAACGCTAGAACAACTTGTGATGAAAACGCATTCATATGTGTCCGTCAATTGAGTTGTGCACCTGTGATTTCATACAAATAGATAGGGTAGCTGCTCATTTGCAAAATGCCCGTGAAAATAGTCCATTGAATGAATGAATGAATGATCGTTTTAAGGCCATTTTCCCCGCTAGAGCGGGGGTTAGCCTTGCGGGCCCCATGACAATCATGGTTCCCTGTTTGAGGCAATGTTTTTATGGCCGGATGACCTTCCTGACGCCAACCCTTGGTCACGCTCTTACGATGCGCAGGGATACGGTGTACCTATTCTAAACCAGGGTACACATCGGGATCATTCATCCCAGCAAGCTGGTACTCAATTTGCCGACCTCAGAAGGATGACAGGCTGAGTCAACCCCCCTGGCGTTAATTCAGCGATCGACCGGGATTCTAACTCAGGATCCTAGGATCCCAAGCCGGCACCCTAACCGCTAAGCCAACACCAGGATCACACAACCAGTCCGTTAAAAAAAAAAAAAAAATTATCTGGCTTATTATTCTCCCCCAAATATTTTTTTGGCTGATGGGTCAGGGATATCATCCTCTTAAACATACATCTTCCAAAAACGAGACCAAAAGTCTAACAGCGGTGTAGCCGGGCTTGTAAAATATTAAAAACTACAAACACATATTATTAGCTTTTCAAACAGTCACTGATGCTGTTCATAACATTAAAGAATTATATTTGGAGGAATCCAGACATCCGTGAGGTAAGTTTTTCTTACAGAACTAAGCGAAGATCTACTGTAATCTATATACCCCACAAGGGTCGGAGGTGTGCTCATTTACCACTCTTCTGGCAAGGGTAACTAGAACGACAGACACTCTGACGCCACGACGTTGACCGATATGCCTCCGCCCAAATTATTACATCATTATACATACCTGTACCAAGTTTTCATTTAAATCCTTTCAGCTGTTCACAAGTTATCACATTAATGCTGATTACCTTATTCAAAAATAAACAAATAATGTGGTGCACCAGGGAACATAGCTACATGAGAGCATTACGTAATGGTTAATGTGAACGCACGTGCTGCTAGTTAGTGTACCTGAGAGCTGAGTGTTCCAGGTACATTTTGTTACCAGTGGGTTGTTTGTTACCCTCGCCAGAGGAGAGGGTATTGCATTTGAGTCCGTTTGCCTGTCTGTTTGTTTGCCTGCCTGTCTGTCTTTGTTTGTCCGCACGGAATAAATATGATTTTCTCTGCAACCGTTGGTCTGATTGACAGGAAATTTTCACCACAGGCGCACCTCCACCTGTAGAATTTTTAAATGATAAGTACTAGCAACGGTACCTGCCCTATGGGCGGGGCTTCAATGAATGAATGAATGATGAATGTAATGAATAATGCCATGGCATCGCGTTGGCAGCAGCGACAATATAAAAATGTTTGCCAAGAACTTCAAAGAGAGAAAAGGAACTTTTATCAGCAATGTCGTCTATCCTGAAGTTCTAAGCTGAAAAAGAGGTGCAAATTCATTCCATTTTTTTTTTCCTAAAAAAAAGTGTACAGTTGATATCACGATTTTGAAACACGATGGAATAATATTTACCGATATGTACAGTGATGTGGCTTTTATTGAAATTCTAAAAATACTGTTTAGATTTTAATGAATTGCGTCTGATATGATTTAACAGATGTTTATATAAATTGTTTAAATAATCATTTGCGCCTCTCAATTGAAGCCCCGCCCTTAGGGTGGGTCCCATTGCTAGTAATATATAATGACGATACAACAATTTTTACCGCTTTGCTTTGAAGAACTGGAATGAAGGGGGAGGAGCGTGTTGATATTTCTGGTTGAAAGCTTTGGATGGTGAGGGGGCTTAAAGCCAGATTTTAATCTTACAGCCACCATGTTGCTGCTCGCCGTCACTGCGATGCGAAGCGAAAGACGCCTCAGAGCTGTCACATTCACAATCGCTATGTTGTATGTACTCCCGATACGTGTTTCCTTCATTGTAAAAACTACCAAGTCAACAGTTAAAAGGATTTTGAGCCGATAGGTGTCATGGCAAGATCGATGGAGACAGCGATCTGTTAGCTTATACACCGTCCAAATAGCTTTGTGGAATTCTCTCATGTAGAGATTAAACCCACGTGGTTGGGAAATTTGGCCGAGGTCATTATTTACTTTTAGTGATATTTATATACGAATCAAAAAGAAGATAATTGGTTTTGGGTCGTCCTTTCCGCATATCTTGTGGGATTGTGAGTTGGAGAGATGACCGTGATGGCGGGGAGGGAGTTAGCATTCTCTCAAGCTGGGATTCAACCCATGTCCTCATAAAAGGTCTTTCTTCTCGGTCATTATTTTTAACTGTGTGTTTGCACAGGTTGCGATCGGTGCAGCCGTTTGTGCGGTACCCGGGAAAATAACGTTATGCGGGAGTCCAAACCGGAAATTGCTGGAGACCAAAGCTGAAATTGGAAAAACAATATCGCCTATTTTACTCCAGGGGGTCCCAGGATTACCCATCCAAAATATCGTTGCGATCAGTTCAGCCGTTTTTGCGGTACCTGGGAACGAACGAACGAACGAACAGACAGACAAACAGACAGACAGACAGACGGACATTTGGTGAATTATAGTAAGATGACGGCATAAGTAACGTGATACCGGCGCCATCTTGGAAAAAACGAAAAACTGTGCACCTCCATATCTCCGAAAGCACTGCATAATTTTTTTTAAAGACATGGCTCATTGTAAAGAACTCTCCATGGGGAATAAAATATGCTAATGATGATGTCATACTTGTCATCGGTTCCTCCATTATGATGTCATAATTCGACAAGTAAAACGCTTCATCCGATCAAGATGAAATTTTTTGAGCGTCATCTATTGATAGATTGGTGGAGAAAAAGGAAACATGACATCATCGGTCACGTGGCTCTGCCGCCATATTTGTTTCAACACAAAAGCCTTAAAAACCAATAAAACATGTCCTGGCGAGGGTCTGCAATCTTTGATTGCTCTTTCTTGTTTTGTTTTGCTGTATAACTCTAACAAAGGGTATTTTCTTCATGGCCTCCCTCTTTGAATGCATTTGATCACATTCAGGTGAACATGTTTACATCAATTAGATGCACTGTGCAGTTAAAATGCAGAAAATTTTATTTATCAACAGTCAACACGTGTTACTCTTGCCAGAGGAGAGCGTATTGCATTTGAGTTTGTTTGTCTGTTTCTGTTTGTTTGTTTATCTGCGCAGAATAAATATGATTTTCTCTGCAACCTTAAAACGTTAAAACTTAAAATCCTTAAAATCCTTAAAACGATCATTCATTCATTCATTCTGCAACCATTGGTCCGATTGACAGGAAATTTTCGCCATCGGTGCAACTCCAACTGAATAATTTTTAATGATAATTATGACGTCATAGGTCACGTGGTTCGGCCGCTATCTTGGAAAATCGAAAAACTTTGCACCTCTATCTCGGAAAGCGCTGAATATAAAAAATTGAGACGGCTCATTGTAAAGAACTCTCCATGGGGAATACAATATGTTGATGTCATAGGTGCCTCCATTATGACGTCATAATTTGACAAATACAAAACTTCAGCCTATCAAGATAAAATTTATTCATCGCTATGTCGGCATCAACTGGTTGAGAAAAAATAATGATGACGTCATCAGTCACGTGGTTCGGCCACCATCTTGGAAAAACCGAAAAACTTTGCACCTCTATATCTCCGAAAGCGCTGAATAGAAAAAATTGAGACATGGCTCATTGTGAAGCACTCTCCATGGGGAGTAAAATATGTTAATGATGATGTCATAGGTGCCTCGATTATGATGTCATAATTCGACAAGTACAAAACTTCATCTGATCAATATGAAATTTCTTGAGCATAATCTAGGAATAAATTAGTCTTGAAAAAACATAATGATGACGTCATTGGTCACGTGGTTTGGCCGCCATATTTGTTTTAACACAAAAGCTTTAAAAACCACTGAAAATACATCCTGGCGAGGGTTTGCAATCTCTGATTGCTCTTGTTACCCTCGCCTGAGGAGAGGGTATTGCATTTTAGTCCGTTTGTTTGTCTGTCTGTCTGTTTTTGTCAACACAGAATAAATATGATTTTCTCTGCAACCCTTGGTCCGATTGACAGGAAATTTTCACCACAGGTGCAACTCCACCTGTAGAATTTTTTTTAATGATAATTATGATGTCGTAGGTCACGTAGTTCGGCCGCCATCTTGGAAAAACCGAAAAACCTTGCACCTCTATCTCCGAAAGCGCTGAATAGAAAAAGGTTGAGACACGGCTCATTGTAAAGAACTCTCCATGTGGAATAAAATATGTTAATGATGTCATAGGTGCCTCCATTATGATGTCATAATTTGACAAGTACAAAACATCATCCGATCAATATGAAATTTCTTGAGCATCATGGAGGCATAAATTGGTGGAGAAAAAAAATAGACATCAGTCACATGGTTCGGCCGCCATATTTGTTTTAACACAAAAGCCTTAAAAACAACCACATCCTGGCCAGGGTTTGCAATCTCTGATTGCTCTTTTTCTTGTTGAATATTGCAAACAAGTTCATAATAAGCTTGTTACTCACGCCACGGCTGTATATTGCGTTGATCCTGTCTGTGTGTTTGTCTGTTTCTCGGCAGAATAAATGGACAACGGCAGCTATAATTGCCAAATTTGGCACAGAGCTTCATATTGTTAATGTTCAAACAAACTTGCAGTAGTCTCTGTTCCAGTTCTTTATTGGAGAAACTACTGTTGATGTTGTTTTGGGGTTTGGTTTTTTTGTTGTTTTGTTTAGTTATCTTTTTCATGAAAGTAGCGGCACAGGAGTAGCAGTTTTATGTTTGACATTTCCTGCTGCTGTTTTGAGGTTTAATCTAAATGTTTTTAGAAATGTTTATTTTAATTTAATTCCCCAACCCCCTCCCCCCCCCACCCCCTTTCACACCCTCAACCTCCTCAACCCAAACTGTTGGGCTCCATTCCATTGAAAGTGCCATTTTGTTGCTGGGGAGAAAACGAAGATTTGAATTTTATGTTCAGTTTGATTGTGCAACAAAGAGTACTTTTAAAGTAGTTTTACATGTGTTTTGGTGTTGACCTAGTTGTGAGGAAGGGTGCATCAAACGCCCTGTTTTTGAAAAGTAATCTCATATTGATATACTTGAAGGAGCTGTGCTCCTACGTGAGTTGAAAGGATTGACGCGACAAAAGACGGGAATTCGTCCGAGTTTCTTTATTGAGCAAAACCAAAACTCGGGTACTCTGAAAAGCCCGTTTATCGGGCAGCAATATATTGTTGCGAATATGGAATTTGGCCTCCATATCCGCTTGTAAATATTCCCCTATTTTCTCCAATACTCCCCAACTTTCCCCGATCCCCCATTCCCTAGTCCCATTGCATGTAAATAACAATCAGTAGAGCCGACCTTCCCCTTATTCCCCCATTAAATGTCGTGCCCAGGTCCACCGCACCACACGTAGACAACTTTCGGACATCTTCCTAGTTATTCTTATTCTATGTCAGTTAAGGCCTCGTCTCCATTAATTATGACTCTTCGTTGCACCAGAATGTGATAATATGGCATCAGTAGTGAGTTTAGGACCTTTCCCATACCTCCTTCCATCTTCTTCCCCAACAATTACAACAACAACAGAGGAGATGGCGGCGGAGCGGGGGAGGATGCGTCCTCACACCGGCTCGATTAGCTCCAGACCATGCGCTCCACGGGGTCACCACGAAGGGGCTCCTTGTCAGCTCCTCGTCAAGGGCGGAGCCTGGTAAACCCCCCGCACGCACCCAATGAGAAGCAACGTGCCGATTCCACGAGGCGGAGCTAACGAGCCGAGGGCGTGTCACTCCCCGCCGGATATACGCGGCCCCGCGCCGGATGTGACGTCAGATGCGCACCCAGCTTGGAGAAGGAAAGCCACCTGCGAGCGCTGAGTCAGATGCGCACCCAGCTTGGAGAAGGAAAGCCACCTGCGAGCGCTGAGTCAGATGCGCACCCAGCTTGGAGAAGGAAAGCCACCTGCGAGCGCTGAGTCAGATGCGCACCCAGCTTGGAGAAGGAAAGCCACCTGCGAGCGCTGAGTCAGATGCGCACCCAGCTTGGAGAAGGAAAGCCACCTGCGAGCGCTGAGTCAGATGCGCACCCAGCTTGGAGAAGGAAAGCCACCTGCGAGCGCTGAGTCAGATGCGCCCCCAGCTTGAGCAGACAAGACGCCATCCGAGCGCTGCGACCTCCCCGCATCTTTGGACCGGACCGGACCGTACTGGACCCTGCTTTGAGCCAAGAGTGCACCTTGAGCCATCGATACCCGCTGTCCTTTTCATCAACCCCCGTGTGAGTCAGCCTTGTCCCGTTTGTCTGTCGTCTGTCCGGGGTTAATATAAGAGTGTGTCTAAGTGCCTGTCTTTCTGTGATTATAACTCTAGCCCCTGTAATCTGACCTTTCCGTACGAATATAATCTCCTCCGGAGGTCTTGAGAACTGAACCCTTGGTGTCGTATTGTGTTAGTGTAATCCAGCCGGGTGTCTTCTTTTTCTTATTGAGCCAGCATAGCGCGACTAGTCAACGTTCGGGCACAATCGGGTAACTTGTGCAGACGTGGTCATACCATAAAACCGCTCGGTAAATAACATCCAAGCCACGTCTGTAACAATTGGTTGTCAGGAGTTGGATTCGAACCTGGGACTAAATTTATTTAGCCCAAATTTTGGAACACCAATTGTACTATTAGAGTAACAATTGGTGTCGAGGAGTGAGATTCGGACCCGGGACTAAATTAGTTAGGCCCAAATTTTGGGAGGGAAAATCGTCCCGCAGTTACTGCGCTCGACGAAATTATAACGGAAAAAAAAAAAAAAAAAAAATTGTATTTGTTTTACGAAACTCGAACTTTGCAAGTCGCGTTATGGCGGATCAAGACGGCTGGGGTCCAGTAGCGGAGAGTGAAGCAGGGTCGGTCCAGGACCAAATTGAGGGACATGAGGGACATGAGGAGAGCGAAACAGCGGGGGTAGCAGACGCGCGAAATGGCGCCTCGCTGGTCACCGCGCCGGCGACCGTAGCAGCGCCCCCAGTGGATTGGAATTTGTTTTTTATACAAATGAAGGCCCTTGTGGTCCAGTATAATGAAGAAAGGGAAAACAGAATGGGGAATCTGATGGATGCTCATTGTGAGCAAATGAGGGCTCAGAGTGAGCAAATGAGGGCTCGGAGTGAGCGATTGGGGGTAATGGGAAGCCAGATGGGGGTAATGAGGGACGAAGCGAGGGGTACTGGTGAGAAGGTAGACAAAAATTTTGAGGGGTTAGACAACGGGATAAAGGAGGTGAAAAATGGGTTAATGGGGGTAGAAAACAGAATGGCCGCTCAAGAGAATCAAATGGAAGGGATGCAAAAAGGGTTAGAGGGGTTAGAAAACAGTATGGAAGGCAAATTGAGGGACATGAGGGACCAAGCGGAAAGGGAAGTTAAACAAATGGAGCAGCAGATAGAGGGGGTCAGAATGGGGGTAGAAACCAAACTGGATGCTCACAGGGAGGAAATGGAGCAGATGAGGGTGGCATCTGGGCAGGAGATGCAAGTGATGGGAGAGGAGATCAGAAGAGGAGTGAGTGAGGAGGTCGGAGGAGTGCGCGAGGAGGTGAGGCACTGTAAGGAGCACATGGAGAAGGAGGTGAGAAAGGGGACTGTAAAGTTACAAGGGGGCATAGAGGACCTGACGCAGGAGGTGGAGCAGCTGACGGTGGGACAAACGGAGTTAGTGGAGCAGGTTCAAAGGAACACTGCGGTATTAGGAGGTTTAAAAGCGACACAAAACGACATAAAAAACGACTTGATAGCGACGAAGAGGGAATGTCAGATGGTACGTGAGGGACTGACAACGAGGTTGGACGAGGTGATAGAGGTAATGGAGACGAAGGACCGGCAGGTGAGGACGCACCTGGAAACGGTCAAGGTAGCCTTGGAGGACGAGCTTGAGGAGACGTACCGGGGAATAAAAGAGGTGAAGCACAAATTAGAAGAAGTGGAAGAAGGGATGAGTGAAATTAAGAAGCGACGGAGAGGGGATAAGAAAGAGATAAAAGAGGAGATAAAAGAATTGGTCCAAAGTCTGTGTTTGGATCGTGATGATGTGCTCATTAACCGGATGAGGGATTCGCAGGTGATGGAGGAGAAGCGAAGAGGAAGAGGACCTGGTGTAAGTGGTGACCAATATGGTCGTGCGTATGATGCGCCAGGGGATTTAAGAAGCTTGGGGGTCGAGATAGACCCGGGTGTTCGTGAGAGGCCGTGGGCGAAGTGTGCGACAGGTCTGGTGTGCGAAAAAGGAGGTGTGCAAGAAAGTCCGACTCTGGGGTGTGTGAGGAAAAAGTGCGTGCCAAGGAGTAGTGAGGGTGCTGGCGAGAATGAGTCGGTCGTAGCGCATGTGCGAGGGGGCACATGGAAGCGCGGTGTGGTGAGTGTTACAGAGGATGTAACGGGAGAGTGTGCGCGAGAAAGGTGTGTAACGGACAGGTGCCTGAGGAAAGAGTGCGCTGTCAAGAGTAAGGGTGAGTGCGCTGTCAAGAATGGTGGTGAGAGTAGTGAGAGTGACATGGAGCGTGAGTTAGTTGTGACAGGTGAGCGAGGATGTACACCTGGGATGGAAGGATGCACACCTGGAATGGTAGAGCGTGAGTGGGAATGCACGCTGGAGTTGGTGGTGAGGCACATGGTTGGGTGTGCGAATGAGGGCACACCTGTGATTGTCACAGAGGAGGTGACCGAGGAGGGGGCGCGAAGCGGTGTATTGGTGAGGTGTGCGAGCAACGAATGTGTGCCAAAGTGTTCGGTGGTCAGGTGTGTGACCAAGGCTGTGAGTGGAATGGGTGTACCTGGGTGTGTAAGGAAAGGTACGAGGAGCATGGGCACAGCTGGATGTGTGAGCAAGGAACGGGCTGCGGGGTGTAAGCATGCAGGTGAAGCATCGACATTAAACGGGTTAGAGGTTAGGTCGACTTTTAGCCGAATCGGGCCCTCGGTGCGTGCCGGGCCTCGCTTTGAACGGCCGCGTCCGTGCTCCACTAGGCGGAGCGGGCGGCTGGATAGGAAGGGTCGTCATGGCGACCACGTTTTGTTGAGACGTGCCGGCAGGTCGAGATCGGGACATTGGATGGCTCCACGCCGAGGTGATGCGTGGGATCTCGGCCCGGGTAAGCCCCCGTCCCTGCACCGAGTGCCGGACGCATCCAGCCGCTGGCACAAAACAACCAGCATCCATTGCTTGGCTTTACGAAGCCGGGCTTTGGACAGGGATTGGCGCACCGAGAGGTATTAGTGAGTCGACTGGGTGATGAGGTTAGTGTTTTGGACCCAAAATCAGAGAAAAACAAAATTTGATGATTGGCAAGGGATTGGCAGTAGTGATTGGCAGATGATGGGCAGTGATTGGCAAATTTTTAATTTGTTGCAATTTGATGTGCGAAATTGGTAGTGAGAGACCCCCGATGTGGTGGGATGGCAAATCCACCATCCTTCCCATATGGGGGCAAAGGAGCAATAGCTTATGGGGTGTATGGCAGTGAAAACTAGCCCGGGTGGGTTAGGATATGGTGTGTAGGGATCTAGCGAGGATTGACATTAGGTGACGTTAAGTTTAGTAGTGACTGATACCTGTAGGAGGGACGCAGGTAGATTAGTGTGGATGATAATGACGTGGGAGCGCAATAGTTCAAAGGGACGACTGGGAAGCGCAAGTTTCAGAAGGGAGTAGTTAGCTGAGATGATGCCGTGTGTGTGAGGATGGAACAGGTGTGATTGCACAGGTGTGCAATTGGACAGGTGTGTGGAGCAGTGTATGAGTAGTGAGTGTGTGGATCAGCGCGAATGCGCTTGGGGAGAGAAGGGTGCAGGTGGCACCAAGTGTGAGAGCACAGGTGTGCAAGTACAGGTGTGTGGAGAGAGTTGGAGTAAGTGGTACGGAGTGGTGTGCATGGTGCGAAGATGTGGATGGGGGAAGAGTGGACCCCTTTCACGAATACCCGGGGCGGGTAGTGTAAGTGTTAGGTAGAGGGTATAGGTAAGTTGTGGTTGGATATTGGCATTTGTGGTGCGGTTGCAGAATGGTGTTGTGAATGGGTGCATTAGTGTTGTGGAAATGGCGGGGCGTGTAGCCTGTTAGTGTGTGTAGTTGGTTGGGCACTCCACCACTGTGAGGATGTCGGCCAGGTGAGGCCGCAGGTGGGCTCTGGGAGCCGGTAGAGTTGTGGATGGGGCCCGAGGATCCGGAGGATGGACCCGGGTAGCCCAGTGCCAGAGAGGGCACCGAGTGGGGAGAGTGCCAGAGGGCCTTCCCCAGGTAGTTAGGTTAGGGTAAGGAGCAGGTAAGCTCGGAGGCAACTGCAGTGGTGGAGGTGTGCAGGTGGGTAGACCCACTGGGAGAGGTACACGCCACAGCCCAGAAATTGTACGAGGGCACCGGGAGATGAATCGGGGGAGTGAGACCCCAAATTGAAGAGCACCACAGTTTGGCCAATGGGAATTGGTTTTTAGAACCCATAGTGTAAGAGGGCCAATGGTTTGGCCGGAGAAAGACCCCGGGTAGTGTAAAGTTGTTAAAGTCATTTAGGAAATAGTTAGGATTGATGAACCTGTCGCACCATACGCAGCCACTTGCCTGTGGTGATGATGATGACTCCACACCTGTGTTTTCTTTGTTTTGTGCAGGAAATGAGAATTGCTGTGAGGATTTGTGAGACGCATCACGACGTGGATGAGACATTGGGGTGATTCCATCTCTCCCTCCCTAGGAGGGACTGATGTTGAATTGGTAATGGCAAATTTTGATGTTGAGTTGAAAATGGCAAATTTTGATGAGAGTTGAAAATGGCAAATTTGATTGGTTAGGAGGGAGAGAAGACGAATTTGGTATATGGGAGGAACGGGGAAGACAGTAGGGATGTTTGTTGATTTGTAAAGTAGATGTTTATGGGTAGTGTTGTGTTTTGTGGATGCAGTAAGGGGTAAGGGAGGGGCCATGTAGGTTACCTGGTGGGGGGGGGGGCGTACGATAGGAACGTACCTGTCTCACCTGGTTCCCATGTGCCCCCAGTGTGCATCACCTTACATTGCGTGCACTTTTGCGCCCTTACCACCTTACTCACTTGTTTCTTCTTTTGTCTCCCACCTCCGAGGATCTGGCTTTGGGGTAGAGAGAGAGGAGAGAGAGGTGCTGGCTGCGCAGTTGTGGGCCTGCACTTTCGCTGTTTGCTGCCGGGATCGATACACCATATGGACCGCAATGTTTGTGGCCACCCACAATGGACCGCAGTTCGTTTGCGGCCAAGCACCACCCGGGGATGGACCTATGGATCAACGTGGCACCTATGCCATACAGGTGAACCACTAATAGTTAACACCACCAAGTGCACCACAAGAAGAGCAAGAGACACCTGCAGGGTTAGGGGTTGTCGAATTTATTTTTATTCCAATGAACAATGGTGACTGCACCGATTGGTGGTGGGGTGGTGCTTTTGATGCTCGGGAAAGGGTGCTCTGCACGTTATTAAAGGCCGTCGGCCACAGAGCACTCGTGGGTTGGTGTATCGATGCTGGCAAGCGCGCTCTCTCTATGCATAACATCTGCATGTGTTCCTCCAAAAACAGGTCCTGGATCGTAGTGTAAATAGCAGCGTAGTCTTGTAAATAATGCTCCCTACCGGCTGTATGTTTAGTTTGAGAATTCTTTCCGGATTCGGTTATCCTGTGGGTGTGTTTCTGTGAGGAGAAGGGTGCAACGTCGCAGGGGGACATATTTACTCATTTGTGAATATCTGTAAAACTGTCGCACTCAGGGTAGAGTTAATAGTAGAGGGAACTACATTGCGTGCCACACTAAAGTAGGTAAAAATTTATCGGGTCGGGACGCCCCGAGGGTAGAGAAGGGTGCAATGTTGCGAATATGGAATTTGGCCTCCATATCCGCTTGTAAATATTCCCCTATTTTCTCCAATACTCCCCAACTTTCCCCGATCCCCCATTCCCTAGTCCCATTGCATGTAAATAACAATCAGTAGAGCCGACCTTCCCCTTATTCCCCCATTAAATGTCGTGCCCAGGTCCACCGCACCACACGTAGACAACTTTCGGACATCTTCCTAGTTATTCTTATTCTATGTCAGTTAAGGCCTCGTCTCCATTAATTATGACTCTTCGTTGCACCAGAATGTGATAATATGGCATCAGTAGTGAGTTTAGGACCTTTCCCATACCTCCTTCCATCTTCTTCCCCAACAATTACAACAACAACAGAGGAGATGGCGGCGGAGCGGGGGAGGATGCGTCCTCACACCGGCTCGATTAGCTCCAGACCATGCGCTCCACGGGGTCACCACGAAGGGGCTCCTTGTCAGCTCCTCGTCAAGGGCGGAGCCTGGTAAACCCCCCGCACGCACCCAATGAGAAGCAACGTGCCGATTCCACGAGGCGGAGCTAACGAGCCGAGGGCGTGTCACTCCCCGCCGGATATACGCGGCCCCGCGCCGGATGTGACGTCAGATGCGCACCCAGCTTGGAGAAGGAAAGCCACCTGCGAGCGCTGAGTCAGATGCGCACCCAGCTTGGAGAAGGAAAGCCACCTGCGAGCGCTGAGTCAGATGCGCACCCAGCTTGGAGAAGGAAAGCCACCTGCGAGCGCTGAGTCAGATGCGCACCCAGCTTGGAGAAGGAAAGCCACCTGCGAGCGCTGAGTCAGATGCGCACCCAGCTTGGAGAAGGAAAGCCACCTGCGAGCGCTGAGTCAGATGCGCACCCAGCTTGGAGAAGGAAAGCCACCTGCGAGCGCTGAGTCAGATGCGCCCCCAGCTTGAGCAGACAAGACGCCATCCGAGCGCTGCGACCTCCCCGCATCTTTGGACCGGACCGGACCGTACTGGACCCTGCTTTGAGCCAAGAGTGCACCTTGAGCCATCGATACCCGCTGTCCTTTTCATCAACCCCCGTGTGAGTCAGCCTTGTCCCGTTTGTCTGTCGTCTGTCCGGGGTTAATATAAGAGTGTGTCTAAGTGCCTGTCTTTCTGTGATTATAACTCTAGCCCCTGTAATCTGACCTTTCCGTACGAATATAATCTCCTCCGGAGGTCTTGAGAACTGAACCCTTGGTGTCGTATTGTGTTAGTGTAATCCAGCCGGGTGTCTTCTTTTTCTTATTGAGCCAGCATAGCGCGACTAGTCAACGTTCGGGCACAATCGGGTAACTTGTGCAGACGTGGTCATACCATAAAACCGCTCGGTAAATAACATCCAAGCCACGTCTGTAACAATATATATGCAATCGAACACGTCATGCCGGAGCGTTTGCCCTGGAAAGGCGAGACTGGGCGGCCTGGGCGAGCCCGGGAAAGGCGAGACTGGGCGTGCCCGGGCGGCCTGGGCGAGCCCGGGAAAGGCAAGTCTGGACATGGCCGGGAAAGGCGAGACCGGGCGAGCCCGGGAAAGGCGAGTCTGGGCGAGCCCGGGAAAGGCGAGTCTGGGCATGCCCGGGAAAGGCGAGACTGGGCGTCTCCGGGCGGTCTGGGCGAGCCTGGGAAAGGCGAGTCCGGGCATGCCCGGGAAAGGCGCGTCTTGGCATGTCCGGGCGGCCTGGGCGAGCCCGGTACAGTGATCGCTCCCTGGTTGCGACTTCGGCAGGTGTAAGGCGATTGTGTATGCTTAGCGGCAACCGCTACATACTCATATTTTTTTTGTTTTGTTACTATAGCCCTATATAGCATTTTTGTGCAATATTTCAGATTTTCCATTTTGTTTAGATTCTCTCCCACCCCCAAACCAGGGTCTGGTAAAATCGGGTTTTGACCAAATGTGAGATTTTCGAGTTTTGTAAAAGTAAGAACACTTTCTTGTTGTAATTCAGGGTCACTGATTCCAAATATGGCCTCTAAAAGGTGTTGGGATCAAAAATTGGAAAAGAATCAGTTCAATTTTTGGAAAATTGGGTAAGCAGGTAACCAACAAACCAAAAAAAGAATAATTTTTCAATTTTTTTTATTATTCGCTCTTCAAAACATGGCAAGTTGATACATTGGTCGGATTTCCCCCGGCTTCATCAATTATGGCCTTCGTGAAGCTGGCCTGTTGTGTCGTTGTCGGTTTGAGTCGAGTGGCCAGGCAAACTAACTTCAGATGGCGTCGGATATAGTGGGGGATGAACGTTGTTGTGCCGGTGTTATCGCTGCAATGACGGCTGAGTGGAAGTCGCGTCACTTTCATCGTTGATGCTGGCTGCCGTCTCACTGTCGTCTGCCAACAAAACGATGGATCTAGCAGCACCATTTTCTGCACCTTCCGCTTGTGCCGTTCTTCCTCAGCCTGCTCACGAACCTGGTGACAATGCAGTGTTGGGTGTGTGACAAAGGCGAATTGATTAGTGTTCCGTTTTGATTAAGGTTTGGATTAGTATACGAGTGTTTTTTTTTTTGTCTATTTTTTATTTTGTTAAATAATTCTTCAACATTGAGATGTGGCAAAAATGATATGTATCATGATATTTCAAAAGGCTGTGGACGGGTTATGACAAAACCTGGTGGATGAGTTGGGTAGGTGCCAAAAACAGGCCGATTAGATTTTGGTTCTGGTCTGGATCCAGATCTGCCTATTAGTGGGATACAAAATGTAAACCGTTTTGTGTGGTGGAGGGATGCACTCTACCAAGTGTTATATCCTTCTGTTTCGTTTTGTTACATCTTGGTCCATTGTGTTTTCGCTCATACATCAGCCAATAATCTGTATGTAAAGATAAAGCTTTCCTCAGCCACACCTTGGAATAAACTTTGAATTTCTTTGTGTACAGGTGTATGGTGTCATTAAAAACGATGATTGATTGAGTTGAATTTTGAACGTCAAAGAAAAAAAAAATTGCTCCGCTTAAACGAAGTTCAGGGGAGCTTGTGCGATGGCACGTCGTCCGTCCGTCCGTCTGTCCGTAAACACTTGAAACTTCTCCGAAACCGCTGAAGGGATTGTAACTAAACTGGGCACAAATGATATTTGTGATGTGGACTAAAGTTTGTTCACGGCATTAAAAAATTTGAGGTCTAAGGGGGTTTACCGAGGGTCAAAGTGGATCCAGGTTTAAACAAACAAACAAAAAAACCTATTTTGGGGGGTCGTATGATTCTACATGCTGCTCTATCTTCTAGCAACCATTGAAATTGGTTTAAAATATCTTTAATCAGTTCAGTATACTGTTTATTCTACCAGGTGAGCACCAGGGGTTGTTGCTGGCCTCTATGCTTTTTATTTACTTTTCAACATTGTCACCTCGAATATTATTAATTTGATGAGAGTCTCCAAGAGGGTTTATACATATTTAACGTTGTGCTTGGCATCCTATTGGTTGTATATATTGGGAGTGTAAATATATAATTAATGTGCAGACTTGATTACGAATTGTATGATTACCTTTTTACCATGTGTTCATTTCAGGCTTTTGGAAATGCCAAGACTGCTCATAACAACAATTCAAGTCGTTTTGGGAAGTTCATACAGGTTAACTACTGGGAGAATGGCATCGTGAGAGGGTAAGATCAATTATGCTACGTTCTTGATATTGCAGTTGTTTATCAATTGAAGAATGAGTTTGTCTATTTGGCCTGCCCAGATGGGAAGGCAACCCAAATATAGGCAGTCGAAATAGACAAACGAGCTTAATGTCATTTGTGTCCCAATGTCTGTTTTACCTTTCAAAAGACATCGGGATAAAGTTGTGGAAAGGCACAGATCAGGGGATGGGGATAAAAATATTTAAAAGGCCTTGAATATCCATTGGAGCACAGTCAAGACAATCTAAGAAGAGGAAGGCGTATGGTACCGACTATATCCTGCCTTGTTCAGGCTGTCCCTCCAAGCTGGATGACCAAGCAAGGAGGAGTCTGATCAGAAAGGCCACCAAGAGGCCAATGACAACTTTGAAAGAGCTACAGGCCTTCATGACAAAGACTGGTCATTGTGTACATGTGACAACAATATCCCAAGCACTCAAGTCTGGCCTGTACAAGAAGGAAGCCATTACTCAAAAAAGCCCACCTTGAGTCCCGTTTGAGGTATGCAAAAAACCACTCCGGAGATTCTGAAGCCATGTGACAAAAAGTGTTGTGGTCTGACGAAACCATGAAGGAACCTTTTGGCCAAAATGCAAAACGTTACGTTTGGCGCAAGCCCAACACAAACATCCCAATACCCAACACACAGCACATCACCCTACTGTGAAGCATGTTGGTGGCAGCATCATGTTATGGGGATGTTTCTCATCAGCAGGGACTGGGTCACTTGTTAGGATACAAGGGAAAATGGATGGAGCAAAACACAGAAACATCCTATCGGAAAACCTGCTGTCCTCCGCAAGAAAGCAGAAAATGGGAGGGTAATTCACCTTTCAGCATGGCAACGACCCGATGCACACAGCCGAAGCTACACTGGAGTGGCTAAGGAACAAAAAGATTAATGTCCTTGAGGAGCCCAGTCAGACCACCGACCTAAATCCAATCGAAAATCTGTGGCATGACTTGAAGATTTCTGTCCATCAACGCTCCCCACGCAACTTGACTGATTGAACAGTTTTGTACAGAAGAATGAGTAAATATTGCCCAATCAAGGTGTGCAAAGTTGGTAGAGACATTCCCAACCCAACCCAACCCCTATTGGTATCCCAACAGACTCACAGCTGTAATTTCTGTCAAAGGTGCTTCCACCAAGTATTAACTCAAGCGGGTGAACACTTATCCAACCATGATATTTTAAATGAATTTTGGGGTAGTGACATATATAGATTCATGTAGATGCATCAATACACAATTCATAGTCCCGAGGATAGTTATAAGTATTTAAAGGTCATGGCCCAACCAAGTTTACAATTCCACAATTTCGTGCTGCTTATGTGTTTGTACAATGATGAGATTATGGAAAACAACGCCATCAGGTTGGTGTACTGCAAGAAAAGTTTGAGTAATATCACATGGAACTTTCAAAATTGTATTGCTAACTTCATTTGCACCTTTGGTAGTTTCTCAGTACAAGTGGCACTTTTATTGCTTGCGAAAATCGAAGATTTTTTTCCAAGTACATTGGTTGGTCTTGTGCATTATTCTGTCTGTTATTCTGTCTGTTATTCTGTCTGTTATTCTGTCTGTTATTCTGTCTGTTATTCTGTCTGTTATTCTGTCTGTTATTCTGTCTGTTATTCTGTCTGTTATTCTGTCTGTTATTCTGTCTGTTATTCTGTCTGTTATTCTGTCTGTTATTCTGTCTGTTATTCTGTCTGTTATTCTGTCTGTTATTCTGTCTGTTATTCTGTCTGTTATTCTGTCTGCTATTCTGTCTGCTATTCTGTCTGCCATTCTGTCTGCCATTCTGTCTGCCATTCTGTCTGTCAGTCGCCTATGGGTCATAATTTTCAACCGATCTTCACGAAACTTCACCAAATGCTAGAGTTGGTCGTAAGCAAGAAGCCTATTGTTTTTGGGGTCAAAAGGTCAATGAATAGATCAACATAGGCCAAAGGTCACCAGCTTTCGTAAATTTCTAAAATCCTCAATTTTCATCCAATTAACTTGAAATTTGAAGAGGATTTGCATTTCTGGTCACTGAATTCAACCACCAATTTTATTTAAAGTCAACGTAGGCCAAAAGGTCAACATAGGCGAAATTTATAAAATCCTCAATTTTCATCCGATTGACTTGAAATTGTAAGAGGATTTGCATATCTTGTCACTGAATTCAACCACCAAGTATTTTTGAGGTTAACATCGGCCGAATTTCTAAAATCCTCAATTTTCTTCCGATTGACTTGAAATTTGAAGAGGATTTGTATATGTGGTCACTGAATTAAACCACCAAGTATTTTTTATTTGAGGTCATCAAAGGCCAACAACTTATTTTCGGGATTTCGCAAGTATCGTGCTATGTACGACATATTTCTTGTTTATTTTATTTATTTGGCTTGTGACGACACGTATGTGCCTCATATGTGGTTCCAGATAAGGTATATATAATGCACAAACGATATACGTAATGCACAAAAACAAAAATACCTCATTCTATTAACATTTTTTTCAGAGCTATCGTTGAAAAATACCTCTTGGAAAAGTCCCGTCTGGTGTCCCAAGAACACAATGAGCGGTGAGTAGATTGCTTATTGTATTGATTAAAATTGTCAGTTAAGTACAGCTCTAGCATGATTGGCAAACCACTGAGAAGTGGCAAGTCTGACCTTGTTTTTTTTTTGGATACTTTTATCTTTATGCCAATGGATTTTAAAATCCCGTGAAAAGACAATTTTTTACCAACATGAGATGGCTTGTGATAAGAAGGATTTTTTTCCTGGCTAGCTTTGCTGAAACTTTAAATTCTGTAAGCGTCGGTTGAAGACTTCTTGACACCGAAGAGTACCCGCCCTTCGGGCAATCTTGCTCCTAACTTGCAACAAGTTTTTTTTTGACATGTCCCTTTATTTGGGCAGTGTATAGGCAACAGATCGTTGCGTTGATCACTCCCGAAAAGAAAAATAACCTGGGTTACATATATGAGACAAAAACACATGTGCTGTTTATGTGCATATATATACTACATCGTAGTTATATAGCTCAGATGACTCCAATTGTACCTCGCTTTCCCCAAAGAAAGAAAATGGCAAGATGTGCAAAAAAAAATTTGTTTCTAAAATGAGACCTGTGCAGGCACAACTTCAGGATGCCCTCATTAATCCCTGAACGTTTCAGCTTCCTAGATCAAATTTTCTCGGAGGAGTAGATGAAACATACAACATACTTTGCCTCCATTATGTCGACTGTCTAAAATGCTGTTTGTGGGTTGTAATTGTTCTGAAATCATCAAGCAGTTGTTTTTTTTCTGCAAAATGAAATGCAATTTATATCAATCAGCGAATGATTCAAGTGATATTTATATGCGCTCCCAAAGTAACTCTTACTGGAAGGTTCAACATTTACTGTTATTTATTTTGCTCTAATCAGTTCATCAGATAATTTGCTTGTCAAAGTGGATATCTCTCTGACCATTCTCAGAGAGCCTTCTCAGCGCTGACGTGTCTGGCATTTTACTCAGGCCGACTGGCACAGTCTTCAAGCAGCCATCAATCATCTGGACTGGTCTCCCATCTCTACTGTCCCTGACATCAACTCATCCTGGGAATTCTTCCAAAGAAATTTGCTCCCTCTCATGTACAGATTTATCCCATCTCTTCTTCAGTTGTCATACCCTTCTGTCCATGGTACACATAATCCTGTGGTGAGGCAGTTGCCCTGAAACAACTTGCCTTCACCTCCTGGAAGGCAAATCCAACTGAAGGCAATCTCATTTCTTTCCACAAAGCTTGGAACAAGTGTGTCTCCCCTCAGGAGAGCCAGGAAGCAATATCTCTCTAATCTCAAGACTGAACTCTCAAACCTGTCTTCCTCCTCCAAATCCTGGTGGCATCTGATTAAATCTGTTTCTGGTGTTTGTTTCTCCTCCATCCCCTCCCTTACCCCAAGCAGCTACACAGCTGACACTGCACGTGAAAAAGCCGAATGCCTCAACTCTGTGTTTGCCTCAAAATCTTGTGTCCCGAACCCATTGAATCAGCCTGCTCCCAATAATCAGCAAGGTCATGGAATCAATCATCGCTTCTGACATCAAATCCTTCCTCTTCTCCAATGGCTTGATCTCAGATCATCAATTTGGATTCAGACCAGGTCATTCTACTCTGGACATGCTGCTTCTGCTGTCTCAACAATGGATGGAGGTCCTTAATGCCAAACAAGAAATCAGAGCTGTCTCCCTTGACATATCACGTGCCTTCGATACAGTCTGGCACCCCGCTCTGCTCACCAAACTTTCCTCCTATGGTATCCATGGAAATCTCCACACATGGCTTGCGGACTTCCTCTCTGGTCATAGTCAACGTGTGGCCCTGAATGGTTTTCTCTGATCTCCCCTTCCTGTTCAGGCTGGAGTTCCCCAAGGCAGTGTTCTGGGCCCTGTGCTTTTTCTGGTCTTCATCAATGATCTCTCTGACTCTCTGGAAAATCCTCTCTATCTCTTTGCTGATGACTCCACTCTCTGCTGCTCCATTCCTCATCCCTCAGATTGGCAGTCTGAGGTGTCAGCTGTGTAGCCGTTTGAGGTAAGGCTGGGGATGGAGGGGGAACAAACACCAGAAACGGATTTGGCCAGATGCCACCAGGATTTCGAAGAGGTAGACAGGTTTGAGAGTTCAGTCTTGAGAGTCGAGAGATAGTTTCCTGGCTCTCCTGAGGGTAGACACACCTCAGGAGAGGCGTGTCTCTCTTTCTTGTATGTTGTAGAAACTGCAAATCATAAATGCTTGCAATTAAAAAGTGGAAACAAGAGCATTTGACAATGCCGTTCAGCCTGCCAGGGGTAGAATATGGTATGTCCGAGAATGTATGATCTATAGTAAAGATCTGCATGCAGCCTCATGCACAGAAACAGACACACTACAAATCCAATAGCCTCTCACATGTGTTTGGGAACAGCTGCCGATTATTAGTGCCATGTTGTAGTGGTCGCATCATTTTATGGTCAATACTTTTAGCAAGTGTTGCGTGTTGCCTCCCCAAACCCCGGTTACGGTGCCCCTCAAAGTCTTGAGTGGGAACGCGGCAGAAAGATTTGTTATTTTGAGTGTTCTAATAAACCAGGGTAAAACCACTCCAATGGAATTTTAAAACAAAACGAGTAATTGTGTTAAGAACTCTCACATACACAATAATAACATTCTTAAAGAAAGTACCATGAAAATATCACTTGCATCAAATGAACAATACATATAATGGTACCATCATTCCCCAATGCTCTCAAAGCAATAAACTCACGATACGCCAAACGTGAGTGGAATGTAACATTCCCCAAAGTCAGTGCACGAATCCCCACGTGGGGAGAAGGTCAAAAACGTGCAGAACGACAAAAACAGACAGTTGTCGGCGCGGCTGCGAACGAGGAGTTATGAGGTGAGAGATCAACATGGGAATTGAGCCGATATGGGAACCAACGGTGATCCACACGATGATGTCGATATGGGAATCCCAGTGACAAAACACGAAGCACCAGGCCGTCGGCCTCTTCGAGGAAAAAATGGCCGATCGGCCTGTAATGGAGGCTCTTGCTTTCCCGCCAACAATAGCTCACGCTTGGTAATACAACCTGAGGCGCAGGTTTAATTGCAATCGCAATATAGGATGATGTCGCAGGCAATCCCTTTCACGGGAAGCCTCAACTCATTTGCAACCAATATCAAAAAAGTCCGCTCGCAGCCTCGATGCGACTCACGGCTGTATCTCTCATTGCCATCTCCTCTCCCTCCGATCTCCTCCTCTCTCCTCTTCCCGTTTCTTTGCCGCGTTTTTCTTTTTCCTTCATCAACATTTCTTTTTACCTTTTACTAAAGGCATCTTCATTTCACACAGAAATGTTACCAACAATATTACCTGAAACTAAAAATCCTACAAGTATGTAATAACAACAAAGGCGGAAGCGACGAATCCGTAACACAAGCATCAGAAGGTCTGTCGAGTGCAGGAAAAGCATTATTGTCGGTTGTTATCAATTGTTAACCCCCCTTCCTCCGCTTCCCTACCCCTCCCCTTCCACTTAAAATGCTTGTTTTCCTTTGATGAGTATAACTTCAAGAAACTGGTGCTTTGATTTGTTGAACTATCTTTTTTGAAAAGTAGAATTGGTACATTTTGTTTTTCTTGTTGTTGCATACACTAATTGAGTGGTAACGCAGTGTTCTCCTGAACTCGTGTAATCTCGTGAACAGTTGAATATGCAGCCATCCCGATGACAAGTGTGGGCAAATGCTCTCTGCACTGAGATGCCAGTTATATGCGGCTTCTTGGTGTTGAGTAGAGATCATCATAAGATGAACATTGATGCCATCGTGGCCCCTATCAAGCAACCACCCTGTACTTGTCAAATAATTATTTATGACATTGCTAATTCTTTTGCGAAGTTTTTCTGTGCATATTGTGACTTGCAAAAATTGCTTTGGTTCTTTACCCTCAGGAACTACCATGTGTTTTACTACCTACTGTGTGGGACCAGCAAGCAGGAAAGGGAAGAATTGTGCCTGCTGGAGCCTGAGGCCTACCTCTACTTGAATCAAGTATGTTGAAACACTTGGAATTGTGACCTCCACACCGGACATCCATATGGCCGTTGGTTGCCTTGGCAATATTGGTTGACTTGTGGCTTGTAAATAATATTTTTTCATTGCTTTTGGAATACTCTCACTGTTGAATTTTCAGTTGCTCCTCGAAAGTTGAGATATTATTTGTCTCTTATTCTTTCCACAGTGAGAGTATTCCAAAAAGCAATGAAAACAAATTATTGTTGAAAGCAATGAAAACCTCATTTTCTTTTTATATATTTTTAGTCTCACCTTGAAGGGGAGCGAGACTCTTGCAGTGTGTGCGTGTGTGCGTATGCATTTTCGCTTTTAAAATGTTTTTCTCTGCAACTACTTGTCCGATCGATGTGAAACTTTAAACATAGGAGAGACTCCCCATGGAGAATATTGCACTGCTATGTCTGATGTCAACGGTCACATGGTATGGCAGCCATATTAGAACAATGGGAAAATTTTTGATGTAATTACTGCCGCCAGGGAGTAATGCATTCGATCGTGTGTGTGTGTGTGTGTGTGTGTGTGTGTGTGTGTGTGTGTGTGTGTGTGTGTGTGTGTGTGTGTGTGTGTGTGTGTGTGTGTGTGTGTGTGTGTGTGTGTGTGTGTGTGTGTGTGTGTGTGTGTGTGTGTGTGTGTGTGTGTGTGTGTGTGTGTGTTCTCGTGTGTGTTCTCGTGTGTTTGTGAAGAAGATATCTGGAAAAGTTCTGAACGGATTTGGCTGAAAGTTGGTGGGATGATTGCCCTTGGGATAAGGAAGAATTGATTAGTTTTTGGTAAAGCTCAGGATATTATTCCGGATCTGGGAACTTTTTGGGAATTTTTTACCATTGGAAGATAGGGCTCATTTTTTTAAACATTATCTTCTATATATTCTATATTTAACATTGTGATATGAAAATAGTTTTCATATATGTTGTAAATGTAGTTTAAACTCGTGGTTATGCGTTAGAGCGGTGTATTGTTTAGCAGCGTTGTCTTCAATGTTCATTTTTATTTCTAATAAAGATATTCTGTCATTTTAAAACCACCAAAGTGTGTATTAGGTTTCCCCGTTTCATAAAATGTATCGGTGTATAATGCTTTAAAACTGTTTTTTTGTTTTTTTTGTTTTTAACTTCAGAAGAGATATCAACATTTACCTCAGCGAATGTCAATCGCGATGTCAGTATTTGATGAACGTATAAAGACCTAGGTGACTTATAAGTGTGACCAGCATGTGCACGGGATTCTTCCCAGAAGAATGAGTGGTCGCATTAGCTTGTACAACTTAAAATGAGCGAATTTTGTTTTCACGTTTGGGCCAGTTTTACATGTGTTACGTGGTCCCCTCGGTGAATACCTGGTCTCGGTGACCCCCGGACCGTGAGAGGAACTCCGCCAGCAAGCTGTACTATATATGCGCTTTCGCCACGCAATCCATATGAATTTCACCCAGGAGACAACTGATGTTCAAGGATATATTTCCAATGGTAATGATACCATACAATTTCAATGACACAACCACGGAGATTTTCCCCGAGCAATCAACAATACACAATCATCACCAATTCCCAATTCACAATCGATTCCCTAGGATTAAGATGGCCATCTTATACATGTGTGTCCCGGTGAGTACTCACGACACCCTTTTGGTCTCGGTCCCGCACAATGTCTCTGGGCCCCTCCTGACCAAGCTGATGGTCGCCGTCGCCGCACTCGGGCGGTTGAACGAACCCCGGGTGGACGTGTTTCCACCGGGCAGGTATCGTACCAGGCACCGTGGCTGCAGCCCCTCGTGGCCACGCGAAGCGGATACGGTAGAGCAAGCCAAACCCCACGCCGCTTGCAAGGCGCGTTAGGCCCCAACGTGCGACCCGCACGCGTCTGTTTAGACGGTGCCGTGAACGATACCAGACGCGGGGTCGATGCACGGCCCCACGTCAACTTGACGTCTCCACCGGGCCGGTACGCGTCCCGGTGATTCCTCTCGCCAGACAGGCTTCGGAACGCCGCTTTTCCACGCAGCGCAAGGTCGATCCCACCTTTTGGTCGGAGCGGGGCGAGGAAGAATAATACTCGTCCTTTTTTCCTCGTGTCTTTTCCTCTTCCGTTTCCGGTCACTTCCGTTTCCGGCCACTCCCTCAGAAGGGCTCCTGACCCTCCAACCACAACAACTACACAACAACTTGATATACTACACACGGATAAGCAAAGACCTGAATGGTAATTCACATACATTCACATAAATATGTAACACTCCCCCCCTTCAAGAAAGAAAGTTTGAACCCAGCGAAAACTTTCTTTGCCGGCCAATTTGGAGAAACAAACCAGATAACTCAACCCCCCCCACATTATCCGTTCCCCCCGGGCACAGTTATCACTTAAAAATAAAGCAACCAAAATTTCACCACAACCCCTCCAGATTACTCCCTCTGGACTAAGTACCAACAACGACATTGTCCCTGCCAAATCAAACTCCATCTCATGACCCTCTGACTTTGACCGTCAGTTTCTTGGGAATGAAGGTTAAGGGGTTGATCAAAGATCCAAAGTTAAGCAACTCGATAGCACTTTTTCCGGGAGGCCAAGCCGAGTATTCACTACATGGATGCCTTTAGGAACGCGGAGTTCACGGTTAGTCCGTGCAGGAAAGTTCTCTACATGGGCGCCTTGAGGAACGTGGAGTTCATGGTTAGTCCGTGCATGAAAGTTCACTACATGGACGCCTTTAGGAACGGCGTTCACGGTTAATTCGTGTAGGAATCTTGGCTCGGCGGCTCCGCCGCCTTCAGTGCTTCAACTTCTCAGAACTTCCCTAATAATTAGGGTGGGACCACTGGTCCCTGTAGTCCCATGAATAGCGGTCTCCTTCTCGGCCACTACCAAAACTACCGCCCAGTTGTCCTCTCCTCTAGACCTCTCGACGCCTACGAAATGCCTTCCCTACTGTTATGGTCCGACCCTCCAAATCCTTGCCATTCCAAATCTTCTCTGCCTCTCTGGCGTCTTTTGTGCTGGCAAACGTGACAAAGCCGAACCCTCTTGACTGTTGCGTTTCCCAGTCTCTTACCAACCGCACTTCCACCAGCGGCCCATATCTGTTGAAGACAGAGGTCAGAACTTCTTCCTCTGTTTTGAAGTTCAGTCCCCCTACAAATAACTTGGCACTTTGGTCGCCATCCCGAGCTGGTGTGATGTTATTTTCCCTGCTGGGCTCTTTACCAACCCTCAGGTTACCATAAACTTGACCCCCGGCCAAATCATTCCCGATAACCACAGATACACCCTCTACAGGAAGCGTGGCTTGTAAACCGACGGTGACCGGTCCTGACACCAAATCGGACTCCAACTGGATGACCTGAAGGGGAGCACTAACACCGCCCCCGATCCCCTGTAAACGAACACTATCCCCCGTTGCCGTCTCCTCGGACCATGGCAAAATACCTTCAAGCATTAAAGATTGATGGGCCCCTGTGTCCCTCAATATCCTAACCGGTCTCCGGTTAGTCGAGGCTCCATCCAGTGACACAAACCCCTCTGAAATAAATGGTTGGTAACCCTTTTGATGGCGATTTCTTACGCTAGCCATCGCATTCGGAGTTGTAATAGTCGGACTCCGCTCTGGGTTGTCCCTTTTCATGAGGTAACAACTGGACATCAAGTGTCCAGGTTTCTTGCAAAACGCGCAAGTAGGCCCGGAGGAAAAACTCGGGGTCTGCCTCGGGCCCCCCGAACTATAAGTTTGTCTTGGGCCCGCATCCCTCTGATTTCGAACCGGTGGGGTATCATAGTTGTCCCCATAATCATCTCGAGGCCGCCGCCATGTATGGTCGTTCTCCGCACCTGCTGTTCCCCACCTCCCCTGCGGAGATCTAGGCGAGGAGTTAGGTTCGTGGACCCCTATTCGGTGGGTTAAGGCATAATCATCTGCCATGGTGGCTGCGTCCCACAACTTTGGTACCTTCTTTTCCTGCAGGTACACTTTGATGTCCTCGTGGACACACTGCTGGAATTCCTCCACCAGGATCAAGTCCCGCAATGTCTCGAAGTCTTTCCCGACTCCTTTTGACTCACACCACCGATCAAACATGTTTTCTTTCACTCTGGCAAACTCCACATGGGTCTCACTCTCCCTCTTCCTGGCATTCCTGAATTTTTGCCTGTAAGCTTCCGGAACCAACTCATAGGCCTTGAGGATGTGCTTCTTCAGTACCTCATAATCTGCACATTGGTCCATTGGTAGCGCCGAATAAATTTCCTGAGCTTTCCCCACCAGCACACTTTGCACGAGTATGGTCCAGGCCTCCTCCGGCCAGTTTAATTGTCGAGCCACTTTCTCAAAGTGTGGGAAAAATTTCGCGACTTCTTTTTCACTGAACGGTGGAACCAGCCTCACATGTCTGCCCACATACCAGGTTTTCTGGTTAGGTGTCGACCCCGTCAGCAAGGGTGGTGCCTCTCCCCGTTCTCTCATTAACTCCAGCTCCTTGAATTTGATTTCTTGCTGAAGCTCCATGTCACGTTCCTTTAATTCCCTTTCCGCTTTTCTCTCCTCTGCTTCGAGGTCCCTTGCAGCTCTCCTCTCCTCTGCTTTTCTCCCTTCTAACCTTTCCTGGAGTTCTCGTTCCACTCTCCTTTCCTCTGCTTGTTTCTCTTCTCTCCTCGCTTCTGCTTTCCTTTCTTCTTCTGCTCTTTCCTTTTCTGCTTTCCTTTCTTCTTCTGCTAACCTTTCCTGGAGTTCTCGTTCCACTCTCCTTTCCACTGCTTGCTTCTCTTCTCTCCTCTCTTCTGCTTTCCTTTCTTCTTCTGCTCTTTCCTTTTCTGCTTTCCTTTCTTCTTCTGCTCTTTCCTTTTCTGCTTTCCTTTCTTCTTCTGCTCTTTCCTTTTCTGCTTTCCTTTCTTCTTCTTTAATCCGTTCCTGGCTCCGTAATTGCAACTCCAGTTTCCGGAGCTCAATGTCTTCTGGTTCTTCGGGTAGCCACTCCCAGGCTAACTCATCCCATGTTCCTAATCCCACCATAGATTGTATCACCGTGGCCTGCAACTCTGCCTTCCTCAAATTAGTTCGGACCTCCAAGTTAAAATGTTTGGCCAATTTCAAGAGGTCCGACTTTAGCAACGCTCGGAACTGTGCCTCACTCGGGGTTACCCCAAAGTTCTGTGCCACAAACGCCATGGTGCCTATCGTTAACACCTGTTAACCTTCACCCAAGACTTTACCCCAATTTCTCAACAAAAAAATTTACCAATTAATAATTAATTAATAAATTTTAATTAATAAAAAATATTATTATTTTATTATTTTATACAATTTTAAATCCCGGACGAGGCCCCAATTCTGTTACGTGGTCCCCTCGGTGAATACCTGGTCTCGGTGACCCCCGGACCGTGAGAGGAACTCCGCCAGCAAGCTGTACTATATATGCGCTTTCGCCACGCAATCCATATGAATTTCACCCAGGAGACAACTGATGTTCAAGGATATATTTCCAATGGTAATGATACCATACAATTTCAATGACACAACCACGGAGATTTTCCCCGAGCAATCAACAATACACAATCATCACCAATTCCCAATTCACAATCAATTCCCTAGGATTAAGATGGCCATCTTATACATGTGTGTCCCGGTGAGTACTCACGACACCCTTTTGGTCTCGGTCCCGCACAATGTCTCTGGGCCCCTCCTGACCAAGCTGATGGTCGCCGTCGCCGCACTCGGGCGGTTGAACGAACCCCGGGTGGACGTGTTTCCACCGGGCAGGTATCGTACCAGGCACCGTGGCTGCAGCCCCTCGTGGCCACGCGAAGCGGATACGGTAGAGCAAGCCAAACCCCACGCCGCTTGCAAGGCGCGTTAGGCCCCAACGTGCGACCCGCACGCGTCTGTTTAGACGGTGCCGCGAACGATACCAGACGCGGGGTCGATGCACGGCCCCACGTCAACTTGACGTCTCCACCGGGCCGGTACGCGTCCCGGTGATTCCTCTCGCCGGACAGGCTTCGGAACGCCGCTTTTCCACGCAGCGCAAGGTCGATCCCACCTTTTGGTCGGAGCGGGGCGAGGAAGAATAATACTCGTCCTTTTTTCCTCGTGTCTTTTCCTCTTCCGTTTCCGGTCACTTCCGTTTCCGGCCACTCCCTCAGAAGGGCTCCTGACCCTCCAACCACAACAACTACACAACAACTTAATATACTACACACGGATAAGCAAAGACCTGAATGGTAATTCACATACATTCACATAAATATGTAACACATGTTGTATCCCTAAGGAATGAAACGAACGTTTTTCCTGGCTTACAATTTTATTTGAAGTCACACATGCCTCAAAATACACTCACTTATATAGAATTGAATGCTGAATCCGAAAATGTAAGTGAAATTGCCTTGTTTTTTTTAAACATTATTATATATATATATATATATATATATATATATATATATATATATATATTTGTGCAGCATCTGTCCTGTGTTGTGTTGTCACTGAACTACTTTCTCAAACTTTTGTGAAATCGTACCAAACTTCTGGTATGCACATATCTCTCCCGTCGGTATGTCCTAAGGGACATAAATTCCATTTTTTTTTTTTGTTTGTTTTGGGGAATTTTTTTTTTCAACTTAAGTTTTCAACTTCAATTGTTTATAAAATGTGATATCACGTATATTACAAATACATTTGTGCAAAATAATTGTTTGAATTATGATTGGTTTAAACCATGACAAAACGGCAACTCAGGTACAGTCATTTATCTATATATCTACACATCTGGCAGTGTCTGTGTTGTCACTTAACGACTCCCACAAACTTTTGTTTCCGTGGTTGTGAAGTGTTTTTAATAATGTTGTAGTGGTTTTGAATCACGTGGTGGTGAGGTATTTTGAATTATGTGGTGGTGAGGTGTTTTTAAATGACGTGGTGGTGAGGTGTTTTAATATCACATGGTGGTGAGGTGTTTTGAATTACGTGGTAGTGAGGTATTTATAATTACGTGGTGGTGTGTTTTTAATTATGTGGTGGTGAGGTGTTTTGAATTAGTTGGTAATGTGGTGTTTTGAATTATGTGGTGGTGAGGTGTTTTGAATTACTTGGTGGTGAGGTGTTTTTAAATGACGTGGTGGTGAGATGTTTTTAATTTTGTGGCTGTGAGGTGTTTTATTACGTGTTTTATGGCTGAGGTGTTTTTATTACGTGTTTTATGGCTGTGAGGTGTTTTTATTACGTGTTTTATGGCTGTGAGGTGTTTTTATTACGTGTTTTATGGCTGTGAGGTGTTTTAATTTCGTTGTGGTGAGGTGTTTTTATTACGTGCTTGTTGGCTGTGAGGTGTTTTTATTACGTGCTTGATGGCTGTGAGGTGTTTTCAATTTCGTGGTGGTGAGGTGTTTTGAATTACTTGGTGGTGAGGTGTTTTGAATTACGTGGTGGTGAGGTGTAATCGTCCCAAACTTCCAATCTGCACCTACCGCTCCCCGATGTATGTGCTGAGGGGTTCTTTCTTGAAAAAAAAACATTCAACCTAAATCTTCAACCTAAACTGCCTATAAAAATGTAATATCACAAACACAACAATAGTGGGGCGGCTTAGCCCAAATATTCAAAAGAATTGTGCATTTTGTGATACAAGCACCAAATTTGGCACAAATGTACATTAATATGTTGCGAACATTTTCAGATATTGGGCCACTTGAAATTCCGTAATTTTATTTTTCAAATTTTTTCAAATTTCGTAATTTCAAATTTTTCGGGGGACACCGTCACAATTTCGGTCTTCGAGGCCGGCCGATAGGCAAAGTGTGACCGGAAGGGACGAGGTTCTCCTGACCACGTGGCCCTCGATCTGGGAAGCGAGAGGCGTTCCATTAGTGGACGCGCCCCTCACGCCCGACTTTTGGGTGGCCCCGGCAGGCCGTTTGTTTTGACGTTCCGTGACAGGCCCCGCACCCCCACCTCCGGGCCGACCGGAAGCTTGTGCTGAGTACATCATACCTGAACAACTCAGTGAGGCAGAACACAGCAGTGCACACCAGGGTGACCCCTTCAGTGCATAAACCAATTAACCTGTCCACTGCAGGGCATATTGAAATGAAGTTATTTTCTGCATATAATAATAATATAAGTTCAGTTCTATATAACAATTTCTGTTATCACCACTACCACTACAACTACCACTACTACAAGCTTTGTCTGGAATTTTGTGGACTAACAGACAAACAGACATACAGACAAGCTGGGATCAAAACATTACCTCCTTCCACCATTGAGTGTAGAGGTAAACATCATGGAAATTATATCATGCCCTAGATTTAATTCATGC
>NC_136262.1:185036754-185181754 GCF_964187855.1 Myxine glutinosa | reverse complement strand
AATGATACATCTTTATTAACTTTCTTATTGTACATCAAACATCTTTATGCTTCATGTCATACATCATTGAAATGAATAAAGTGAAATGTAAAATAGAGAAATAAAGATTTAAAAAAAAAATGCAAAATAGAAACACTGTAACGGTAGCTTTAGCCGTCTGATGAGTGCCTGTAGTGAGGACGAAACAGTGATTTTTGAAATTTATATTTAATACGAACAAATTTATTTGTTCATATTAAATACAAATTTGTTCATAGCACAAGTATCCAATAATGAATCACAATGTTAATAGCACAAGTATCCAATAGCACAGCACAAGGATCCAATAGCACAAATATCCACAAGTAATCACCAATGTGTCAATAATCCTGACTGCCAGAGTCATCGTCATCGTCAGCTGGTGGCAGGTTCGGTGTAGACATCGTCTCTTGATGTGTGAATCATGTGTGAATGATTGTGTGTGATCACACAATCATCATGTGTGAATCGTCTCCAATCGCCGGCGGTCTTATTGCAGTCTTGCGGACGTCGGAGTAAACCGCCATCCGGGCCCAATGCAATCACCACGATCCGCCATCAGTCGTAATCTAGCCGCCAGACCGTCGCCACGCTGCCGCCGTGCATCCGCAATGCAGTCGTCGTCGATCTTCAACAGTCGCCATCCCACTCGTGGCGAGGTCAGTGCTTCGTCGCAATGCAGTCGCAATGTGGCCGCCTGCAGTCGCCATACTGCCGCCTGCAGTCGCCATACTGCCGCCTGACCATATTTGACCGCCCAAAATCGCCAGTAGTCGCCGAAAAATCTTGATCGCCGGCAGTCGCCAGTAGTTGCCAAAATATCCGCCTATGTGTGACAGGGGCCTAACGTTTTGAGATATCCTGCGATGTATCGTTTTTGGCCCTATCTCCCAATGGTGAAGAATCACTTAAAGTTTTAAATAATTCTCATATCCGAATCCATATTCAGGTCTTCACCAGAATCGAATCGAATCGTCCTTGTCAGACACCCAACAGGTCCACCAAATTTTTTCCAAATCCGCCCACAACTCTTTGAGATATCCTGCTATGTATCGTTTTTGGCCCTATCTCCCAATGGTGAAGAATCACTTACATTCTAGTAGGCGGATCCGAATCCGGATCTTCACCAAAATCTAATCATTTCGACCTTGTCACATGCGCTACATCTCTGCCAAATTTTACCCGAATCTGTCCACAACTTTTTGAGATATTTTGGTCACAGGCAAACAGACAGGCAAACAGACAGACAAATGGACAGACATACAGGGGCAAAAACCTAACCTCCATCCACGTTAAATCTTCTATCACGGTGTAATAAAAACGTTAAAAAAAACCTTCTTCTCCAGAACCACTTAACAGATCGACGGGAAACTTCATATGCTTGTTGTTCCCATTGTTTTTTGTTTCTATTGCTGCAACATGTCATTCAGGGTGTTCCAAAAAGACCCGGACAACTTTGGTTGTTAATATATTTAGAACCACAAATGATACAACGATGCCCTTTGCTTTATATGGTACAGAAACTCAAGGTTTTGTGCACACCATCAATACACTTCAATGTGAGCTCCGTTTGTTGTGCGCAGGACATCAAGGCAGTACATGAGCTCTTGCCATGTTCATCTCAGTATGTTTGCATCCACCAGTGTACATGCATCTGTGATCCAAGAATGAATATCCTGCATGTTTGCCACCTTGTTGTTGTTGACAACATCTTTGACAAACCCCCATAGAAAAACGTCAAGAGGGGGTTATGTCTGGTGATCGTTGTCTGTCTCGGCCAATCCAACGACCTGGAAAGTTTTCATTCTGGACGGCTCGAATGATTAAGGCCCAATGAGGGGGAGTGCCATCCTGTTGAAAAATGATATCTGGTTGCAGGTCTTCAATCTGTGGGTAGGAGAATCCTTCCAACATGTTCATGTAAATTGTTGAGGTCATTGTATACTTTGCAAAGAAAAATGGACCCAATAATTGCTCATGGAAAAGGCCACACCACACATTGATCTTTGGACTGTCACGTATGTGTTCCATGACCACTTGGGGGTTTTTCAGAGCCCCAGATCCTCACATTGTGCCGGTGGACCTTCCCCGATACATGAAAGCAAGATTCGTCTGTGTGCATGACCTTTTTCAGTTGATCTTCATCATCCTCTATGTGACTGAGCATTTCCAAGGCAAATGCCTCGCATTTGGGTCCATCATTTGCTTTGAGTTTCTGCAGAATCTGCACCTTATATGCATAAAGCTTCTGTCTTTTATGAAAAATCCTGTGTACAGTGGTCCCAGTTCTCTGGATTTGCGTCGGATTGATTTTCTGAGACTTTGTTGAAATGATTCACACATTCGTTCAATGTCTGCTGCACTTGTGCTTAGTTGATTGGTACTTTTTTGTTTTTGACAACTTCCAGTCTCCTTAAACCTTTTTTTACCACTCCCTGATACTCGTCCGCGATGGCAAATTCCTTCCATACCTTGTATGGGAATTACGCTGAAATTGTGTGTCTAATCTCATCTCTATGAACCATTCAACGCACTGAGCTTTCTCCTGTGGAGTTGCCATTTTCTTTTACATTAAACCAACAGACCTGAAAATAAATAAAACTTTGCATCATCCAACATTCTAAAGTATCAGTTTCTCTATCATATAAAACAAAGTGGATCATTGTATTATTTTTGGTACTAAATATATTAACAACCAAAGTTGTTCGTCTTTTTGGAACATCCTGTACATTCATATAACTAGGGCATGCCCGTACTATATATACTAGGGCATGCCCGTACGTGGGTGCCCGTTCCTTGCCAAAAAAAAAAAAAAACGCTACCCGTACGCTCTACCCCGCCCGTACGCCCGTACGCCCGTAAACAAAAAAAACAACGCTCTTCGCTTCCGCCCTTCGCTCTGACTGAATTGGGAGAAATAATGCGCATAAGAAATCGAGAAATTATTATTTTCTCCGGAAGAAATCGAATTACGAACCGTAATGGCGCACGCGCTCGGCTCGGCTCGCTCTCACATCGGCCACGCCGACGCAACAACGCGTTCTGTGATTGGCTGCCGGAAGTGCAGTCTTCACTGTCCGGAAGGTCGCATATCGCAGTTACGATGAATCGCAAATTAGTTTTAATTAGTTTTAAAACATAGTTGAACGCCAACATAGTTTGCCAACGTGAAATAAATGAATACGCTCTCAAATGTGCCGTCCGAGGCAGAGTCTGTTCGCCACGTTCGGCACACGTGATAGCTCGCTGCTCTCTGATTGGTTGAATCGTTTTTTGGACATAGCTCGGTAACTACTTCTCCGATTAATATGAAACCTTGAAAAGGCACATCCTCGGGTCCCCAGCAATATACCTGGCAAGTTTAAAGTATATCGGACCGGTAGTTGTCGAGAAACAGCGGTCACATACATACATACATACATACATACATACATACATACATACATACATACATACATACATACATACATACACACAGAGATTACTGGAATTATAGATAGATATCTAAAATTATATCCCCCCCCTCTATTTACATGAAATGGTTTGGTCCAAAGCGAACGGCTTGCGAGTACGGTGACAATCCCCCCCCTCTATTTACATGAAATGGTTTGGTCCAAAGCGAACGGCTTGCGAGTACGGTGACAATCCCCCCCCTCTATTTACATGAAATGGTTTGGTCCAAAGCGAACGGCTTGCGGAGTTTGGTAAAGAAATCGCCATAACGTGCACAAACGCGCAGGAAAGCGAAAGAATCGCAAATTAGTTGTAATTAGTTTTAAAACATAGTTTAACGCCAACATAGCGGCAACATAGTTTGCCAACGTGAAATAAATGAATACGCTCTCAAATGTGCCTTCCGAGGCAGAGTCTGTTCGGCACGTTCGGCACACGTGATAGCTCGCTGCTCTCTGATTGGTTGAATCGTTTTTTGGACATAGCTCGGTAACTACTTGTCCGATTAATATGAAACCTTGAAAAGGCACATCCTCGGGTCCCCAGCAATATACCTGGCAAGTTTCAAGTATATCGAACCCGTGGTTGTCGAGAAACAGCGGTCACAGACATACAGACATACATACATACATACATACATACATACATACATACATACATACATACATACATACATACATACACACAGAGATTACTGGAATTATAGATAGATGTTGCTGCAAGGTGGTGATCATTCTTGCAAAATGTAAGTGTGCTCGTTTGAACAGAAAATTTGTGCAACAACCCCATTTATGTGAGAAAGGTAAATTATTACCTTTCCTCCAACGTCAAAGCCAGAATTGATGACATTCCTTTGGTTGTTTTCCCATTGTTTTGCCATTTTATCTGCAGTTTGTGAAATTCCTTGCATACTTTTGTTGGAGATTGTTTATGAGATGTTAAATCCTTCACAAGATATTAATTTAATCCAAAAAAGCAATTTTTAATCTGTTATTTTAAAAGCATCTTAGTTATTTTTAAACAAACATTCTGACTGCAGTTACCTCCTGTTTGCTCTCAACCAAATGAGAATATATTGATTTGTGTCTTCAACCATTGAGAATACCCTTAAACTACCAATTAAATTTATTCCATTGTATATTGCCTGTGCTCATGGACTTGAACTTGGTTAAAAATAATGATGTGCTAAAAATTTATCGGAAATTATTACCTCCGCCACCAATGGTGGATGGAGGTTATACTTTCACCCCTGGCTTTGTTTGTCTGTCTGTTTGTGAACAGGATATCTCAAAAAGTTGTGGACAGATTTAGACGACATTTGATGGACAGGCTGGGTGTGTATCATCCAACATTCTAAAGTGAATCCAACATGTTGGTTGAATCCAACATTCAACCAGGACGATTGATTTGATTTTGGTGAAGATCCGGATCCAGATCGGAGAATTTATATATATTTTTTTCAGTGATTCTTACCTCATTAAGAAATAATAATAATGATATTAATAATAATATTAACTAGAATTGCTACTTTGTAACTGCTGGCAGTGATGACCGGGTACCAAGGCAAGATGTCCCGCTTTGATACAGCCCTGCTTTGATGCGACCCCGCTTTGACTTGACACATGACCTGTGATGTCCTCCTTATCCTTTTGTCCCACCAAATTTGCTTGGGTTGGGTTGGGGTGGGAGAGAAAGTTAGGGTGAATGGGGTGGAATTTGGAGGGGAGGGGGAGCATGATAGTTAAAGGTGGTGGGGGGAGGAATTGGAGGAGGGGAGAAAAGAGATCTTGGGTTGGTGGAGGAGATGAGATAGTTCTCTGGTTGTGGTGGGGGAGGGGAGGGGCAAGAGTGTTTGGGGTTGAGGGGAGGGCTGGATTTCTTGGGGTCAGGATATAAGTCTTGGAGTCAGGGGAGGAGGGATATAATGGGGTAAGGGTGTGGGGTGGAGGAGTGTAAGAACAAACAGGGAGTGGAGGAGTAGATGGTTAGAGTTGGGCGAGGGGGTTTGTCCTATACACCACCCCCACTCTCTCCTCCCTACTCCCCCTCCCACACCCCCACTTTGACAACCCCAATTTCATACAACCCCGCTTTGGTCAGACACGTGACCCATGACGTCCTCTTTAAAAAAAAAACTGGATTCTGAATTAGATTTCAAAAATTCAATTCAAAGGGATTTAGAAAATACTCAAAGAAAAAAAGGGTTGCCAGACAATGCAACTGATGACCTTTAAATTATCAAACTGTATTCCCAAAACACGCGTTGGTCATGTGCGTGAAGTTTCATATCGATCTTGGAAGCCCTTCTGGAGAAGTTAAATTTGAAAGGTTTCTTAATAATAAAACATTCTGGCTGCTCAGACCGTGACAAATCACGTTGAAATTTTAAACTTGGATTCCCCTTGACGACAACGTAGTACTTGTAAAGTTTGACTTGGATATAACTGAAGTGGTTTCAGAGAAATTGTTATTTATTTTACTTTTATCCAATATGGCTGCCCAACCACGTGACCTATGACATGAAAAAGGTTACACTCCGCCTAAGATTGGGTGGGTGATCACGTGTGTGACGTTTCATGTTGATCGAATAAGGTTCTTTTTTCTATCCAAGATGGTTGCCAAACAACGTGACCTTATGATGTCATAATTTCCACACTTTATGCAGATATGGTGTGAGATGATATTTGTAAAATTTCGTATCGATAGGTTAAGCAGTTTCAGAGAAATAATTATTTTGAATATTTTCCTTAAATCCAATATGGCTGCCAAATCATGTTACGATAATGTTTTTACCACGTAGCCCATAGGGAAAAGCCATCTAGAACAGCGTTTGTCTGTCCGTATGTATGTATGTATGCCCCTCACAAATGTACACCAATCAGAGCTAAGGATCTGGTCACATGACGGGGGTGATGTGATTACGCTTGTGATGTCATTACGGCATACGATGGCTGACTCCACACACCGCCATTTTGATTTCTATGCTGTTCAGGCCGAACATATAGTCAAACCTGTCATTTATCACAATAGCCATGCTCTACCTTAACGTTTTTCATTCTGTGTGAAACACAAACAAACCGATTGTTAAAATGACAATCAAAAGCATAGGCGTTACAGATCTTCCAATGACACAGTACGTATAGGCCTTAGGCTTATTGCCTTCATGCCTCATCTTCATGCAGCTTCGGACAAATTAGCCCAGGTTTCTTAATACAGTAGCATCATTTTCGTAATAATAATGATAACGTTAATAATAATATTATAGTAAATATAATCGTAACACTGTGACCCTTTGTCGTGATTGCCAAGTTACTGGATTGAAGCGGTGAATGGTTTGTTCATCGTTGACTCGAAACATATAATAAACCAGCGTCTCAATGCAATCTCTTCACTTCCATGGTGACAGACAGCTTAGGCCTTAGAGACTTGGAGTACTTAAAAAAAAAAAAAAAGGAATACATTATTTGCTAACTGGTATCCCCACCCAGGTTATGCTATCCTCTTCAACTAAAGTATCAAACAAGCCCGGCTACGCCGCTGTTAGACTTTTGGTCTTGTTTTTTTCTAACATTACATCTCCATGCGTAGTCGAACATATGGTTAAAATTTCACATCGATCCATTCAGTGCTTTGAGAGGAAATATTTTTTAATTTTTGCATAAAATCCAATATGGCTGCCAGACCATGTGATCTTTGATTTAATCATTTGCATAATATATTCCCCAAGGCCAGTAGATCATATTTGTGGAGTTTTGCATCTATCTGGAAAGCTGATCTGGTGAAGAAAAATTTAGAATGTTTGCATTTTCAATCCAATATGGCTGGCTGCCAAACTACGTGACATATACAACAACAACATGCATTTTAAAGGCCATTTTCCCTGCTAGAGCGGGGGTTAGCCTTGCGGTCCCCATGACAATCTTCTCCATTTTGCCCTATTTTCTGCATCTCTCCTTGTTAACCCCCTTGCCCGCATTTCTTCTTCCACCATCTTTAGCCAAGTCTTTCTCGGTCTTCCCCGTCTTCTACTTCCTTCTACATTCATTTCCATCACTCTTCTCAACCAGTCACTTTCATCCTTCCTCAACACATGACCAAACCATCTCAACCTGTTCCTCTTCACAGCATCAATCACAGGCTCTATTCCCATCATCTTTCACAATTCATCATTTGTCTTCCTCCCTCTCAACGATACTCCGCACATCCTTCGAACCATTCGCATTTCCACCCTTTCCAACCTTCGTTGCTGCTCTACGTTCATTACCCATGTCTCGCTCCCATAAATCATAACACTTCTCACACATGCAGCATACACCTTTCCCTTCAGCTTCAACGACACTCCCCTCATCATCAGCGCGCCACTCAATTCCCGAAACTTCTTCCATGCACATCTCACTCGAGCAACCGTTGCCGAGTCTGATCCACCTTCTCCATTCAGCACGTCTCCGAGGTAGCAAAATGTTTTCACACCTTCCAGCTTCACGCCGTCTCCAAGATCCAACTCAACATTTCCTCCATCTGCAGCTCCCTCTGTGCACACCTTACATTTGAATGTAGCTGCCACACTGGTTAATGACCAACTCAGACCACTACATTTTTGATGAACCCACTCAGCGCACATTGTACACTGAATGGAGTTCACTCCGACACCCTTCCTACACACAGCACAGGGCCACTTCCCAGTTCTTTCCACCTCACCACATGCTTTACCACTTGCCATCACCTTCGTCTTTCCGATATTCACCTTCAGACCTTTTGTCTCCATACATTCCTTCCACGTGTTCATCTTTTCCTTCAGTCCATCCATACTTTCCGCAATCAACACCAGATCATCTGCATACAACAACTCCCACGGTAAACCCTCCTTTACGTTCTGAGCCAGCACCTGCATCACAGCTACAAATAGTAGTGGACTTAGTAGTTAGTACCGACCCCTGATGCACTCCCACCTTCACCTCAAACTCACCACTGTTCCCGTCCTTCGTCCTTACAGCTGTGCGCGCTCTTTTGTACATTGCCATCACGACTCTGATCAACCATTCCTCCACTCCTAACTTCCTCAATGCCCATGTCAATACTTTGCGTGGAACCCGATCGAATGCTTTCTCCAGATCAACAAACCCAAGAAACAATTTCTTCCTCTTCTCCATGTAATTCTCCTGCAACTGCCTCACAATGAAAAGCGCGTCTGTCGTTCCTCTTCCTGGCATGAGCCAAACTGCATTTCGTCGATCTTCACTTTCTTCCTTATCCTCCTCTCCAACACCCTTTCCAATACCTTCATTCCATGCTCCAATAACTTTATCGCTCAGTACGAGCCACACTCCAGAGGATCACCTTTCCCCTTGTATAGAGGGACGAGGGTACTCAGTTCCCAAGCCACTGGAATGCGGCCTTCTTTCACCACCAGATTACAGATCTCTGTCATTCTCTTCACACCCCAACTTCCTGCTGCCTTCAACATATCTCCCACAACTCCCGTCGGCCCTCCCGCTTTTCTACTCTTCATTGCTTTTATCGCTTCCTCAACTTCCTTCTCAGTTATCTTCTCTGCCGGTCCTAAAACTGGGTTACTCTCTATGTTGCCATCCCATTCATTCTCTGTATTCAACAGCATTTCCATATATCTTTTCCATCTTCCTTTAATTCCATCTGGGTCGACAACGATTTGTCCCACTTCATCCTTCAAGCAACTCACCCCCATCACATCACACCTCTCTTTTGCTATCTGCTTTGCAATCCTGAATACTGCTTTCTGACCCTCTTCCGAATCCAAGCGTTCTCCGAACATTTTCCTACATGCCTCCTGCGCCTTTGCTACCTCTTTCTTTGCAGCCTTCCTGGCTGCCTTATAACTTTCATGCTCTGCTGTTTCTGCTCCCGTACCCTTCGCCTTCTGCCACTCCTTGAACTTCTTCCTCTTCTCGTCAATCCTCTTTCCAACTTCATCATCCCACCACCATGTTTCCGAGTGCCTCGGTGGTCCTTTTGTCCATCCACATACCTCACCAACGGCTCCAAACAGACTAGCTTTCATCGACATCCAACCACTTTCAAGCTCAACCACATCATCCTCGACCCTACTCAGCCTCTCTTTTAATGCCTCCCTTACTGTCACCTCTTTCAACCTCCACACCTTCATTCTCGGTTGGTACTTCACCCGCCGAGCTCTCCTCGCACCTTTCACCCTTACGTCGCAGACAACCAAGTGCTGCTGTGAAACAGCCTCCTCCCCCGGGATCACCTTTGCGTCCCGGAGGTGCCCCCTATCTCGCCTACGCACCATCAGGTAGTCAACGGTTGTCGTCGACCCACCTGACGTGTATTTAACAAGCTTATTATCCTCTTTCTGGAACTGAGTATTACAAATCAACAAATCAGCTCCATCAGCAAACTCCAAAATCCTTTCACCTTCTCCATTTCTCACACCATATCCGTAACCCCCATGAACTCCGTCAAAACCATCCATACTCCTTCCCACATGTCCATTTAGGTCTCCTCCTACCACAACAACTTCCTCATCTTTCACGTTTTCCATCAGCTTCTCTATCGCACACCAGAACTTGTCCTTCTCTTCATCACTTCGACCAACCTGCGGAGCATATCCCGAGATGACGTTCACCAAGAGCTTTCCAATCATCATTTTCTCCACCATCAACTTAGCACTCACTCTAGTCACACTCACCACACTGTCTACAAACTCCTCAGAAAACAGGACACCAACACCATTCATGCCCTCCTGGCACCCTTGCCACACAAACTTGTATTTCTGTCCCTGCCTACCCTTCACCATTCTCACACCACTTCCCTTCCATCTCGTCTCTTGCACACAACATATGTCCACTCTTCTTCTGACCAATACTTCCACCACTTCTCCTGATCTCCCTGTCATTGTCCCAAACCTCAGAAACCGATCTCCACTTCGGGCTGTATCCTGCTCACATGTAGTTGTAATTGTCATGGTTCTCTTTTTTGAGGCAATGTTTTTATGGCCGGATGCCCTTCCTGACGCCAACCCTCTTAGTCGCCTCCTACGACACGCAGGGATACGGCGTACCTATTCTTATCCAGGGTACACACTGGGACACACACTGTGACATATGATGCCTTCATATTTCCCCTCGACCAATTTATCCCGAGATCACTCTCAAAATTTTTCATCCTGATCGAATTAAGCATTGCACTTATAAAATGATGATGTCATAATGAAGGCAATGTAAACATCACCGTTAACATATGCTTTTCTCCATGCTAAGTTCTTGACAATGTGCAAATTTCAATTTTCTCCATGGAGTGGTTTCTGAGATATAGAGGTGCAAAGCTTTTTGGTTTTTCCAAGGTGGTGCCCGTATCATGTGACCTATTCCATCGTAATTATCATTAAAAAAAATTATGGAGGAGGAGGTGCTCCGATGATGGAAATTTCGTATCAATCTGGCCAATGGTTGCAGAGGAAATGTATTTTAAAGGAAATAAACCCACAAAATCCTGGCAGAAGAATAATAATATACATAGAATGAGAATAAAAATAATGAACATAACAATAACTATAACGGCACTCGGTGGAGAGCATACCTCCGCCAGGTGAACAGTTTACGTTTTGTATCCCACTGATGGGTCGTATCTGAATCCAGACCTGAACCAAAATCGAATCAATTTGTTCTTGTCACCTAACCAATTTATGCACCTAGCTTTGTCATAACTCGTCCATGTTAGAATTCGTCCATAACTTTTCGAGACATCCTGCTATATATCGTTTTTGGCCCTATCTCTCAATGGTGAAGAATCACTTAAATTCTTCTATCTATATCCAGATCTTCACCAAAATTGAATCGATTAGTCCTTGTCACACACACACAACCTCTCCACCAAGTTTTGTCCAAATCCGTTCCCAACTTTTTGAGATATCCTGCTATTTATAGTTTTTGGCCCCATCTCCCAATGGTGAAGAATCACTTAAAAAATTCTAGTCTGCGGATCCGAATCCGGATCTTCACCAAAATCTAATGATTTCGTCCTTGTCACATATGCCACTTCTCTGCCAAATTTCGTCTGAATCCGTCCACAACTTTTTGAAATATATTGTTCACAGACAGACAAAATCACAAACGGACAGACAGACAGGGATGAAAACATAACCTCCATCCACCTTTGAATAATAACTTTTATTTGTGCAGAACTTTTAAAATACAAAGAAATCTCAAAGTGCTAGAGAAGAGAAAAATCAATTCATCAAGTGAAAAGCAAAAAGAAACTAGAACGCCACTCAGTAGAGCGCATACTCCCACCGTGGGTGGCCGCTGCTGAGCCCTATCTTACAATGGTAAAAAATCCTTCAGAAAATTCCTGGATCCGGAATAATATCCTGAGCTTCACCAAAAACTAATCAATTCTTCCTTATCCCAAGGGCAATCATCCCACCAACATTCATCCAAATCCGTTCAGAACTTTTCCAGATATCTTGTTCACAAACACACGAACATACGAACACACACACACACACACACACACCACACACACACACCACACACCACACACACACACCACACACACACCACACACACACCACACACACACACACACACACGGACACGATGGAATGCATTACTCCGTGGTAAAAGTAAAAAGTAAAACCTGATAAGAGTAAAAAAAACCTGATAAGAATCAAAGTGAAGTAGAGTCAAATTACATTAAAAAAATTAATATCAATGAAGAAAGTCAATTGCATAAAATTCAAATAACAATAGAAAGGACAAATTGCATACAATGGAAATAATATCATTGACAAGTCCTTTTTGCAAGGCAGGTTACTTAAAAGCAAGGCAATGAAGGTGGGTTTTCAGCCTAAATTTTAGAAGTGTAATCGAACTGAATGCCTTCAGGTGATCTGGGAGCTTATTTCAGACGCGAGGTGAAACTAAACAAAAAGGCCGATCCCCATGGTTTGGGCACAGGTAGGAGACTGGCAGTGCTAGATCTAAGGGTGCGTGTAAGCGTGTCAAGTAAACTTTACAAATATGTAAGGCCATGTCGAATCTTAAAAACAAAAAGTAAAATTTAAAACTCAATTCGATGTTTCACTGGCAACCAATACAGGAGTGACATGTTTTATTTTCTTACTTTTGGTTAAAACATGTGCTGCACTATTCAGAACATATTGCATCTTTTGAAGGGATTTATCAGGTAACCAACAAAGATTGTATTACAGTAATCGAGCCTGGAAGAGATAAAAGCATGCATGAGCTTCACTGCATCAGGCATCTTTAAGGAAGATCTCAATCTGGCAATGTTTCTGAGGTGGAAAAATGAAGTTTGACACACTATGTTGGCTTCAAAAACAGAAATGGATCAAATGTAACACCTAGATTAGTGGCCAAGGAGGAAAGTGGAATAACTCGCCCATTAATTATAATACGGTTATTGCCAAAAAAATTCGTCTGATGAGTACCAATAAGTAAGGCTTCAGCCTTGCTGCCAGTGAGTTGCAGAAAGTTAGCATCCATCCATGCCCTTACATCGTATAAACAGTTGTTCACCCGGGAAATTACAAGATGGGTGTCGGGTAAGGTTTGCAAGCAAACGTGTTTCGTCAGCATAACAATGGAGACTGCTACCATGCTTCCTGAATATGTGACCAAGGGGGAGCAAGTAAATTAGAAATAAAATGATTCCTAAAACTGACCCTTGTGGAATACCAAGTGTAACAGGACAGATGTTGGACATCAATTTACCCAGGATGACAAATTCATTTCTGAGGGAAAGGTAGGAAGAAAACCCTGAAGGCTGTCCTAGAAATACCTACGAGATCCTCAAGTCACTGCTGTAGGATTTTATGATTCACCTTATCAAAATCCGCACTCAAATCGAGCAAAATGAGGAGGCATGGGGAACCAGAATCTGCAACACTGAGGTCATTGACCACCTTAAATAGGGCAGTTTTTGTACTGTGTGCAGGTCTGAAACCAGACTGAAATGCCTCACAGAGGTTGTTGGGATCCAGTTGAAACTGCAACTGAGAGGCTACCATCTTTTCTAAAATTTTAGACTAAAAGGTACGTTAGAGATGGGCCTGTATTTGGAGAGGACCTCATGGTCAAGATTGTGTTTTCAGAAGAGGAGTAATTGCTGCAAGTTTGAGAGCGGATGACACTACACCAGTCCTCAGTAATTTATTGACTTGTTACGGATTCATCACTTCCGTTGTTGTGGTTCTCATCCACTGTAAACATTTTTGGTTGCATGTACTATTATTGTTATCGTTTAAGTGAAATAGAGATTACTGTTTTCAAAAGATGAAAAAGTTAGTGTTTTAAAAGAAACCGGAAACCGGATCGGGAACCGGAAGAGGACGAAGAAGAGGAAAAAGAGGTGGAGCGAGTAAGGTGGAGCAGAAGCCGAGCTGCGTTGAGGTTTTGAGCAAACGCTAGCGAACGGGGGTCACTAGCAAACTTTGGGGTTTCCTGGGAAAGGGATTCCTGCGACAGAGTTGTTATCGCTGTGACAGATAAACCTGCGTGACAGGTTTTGCGGTTGATTCCGAAGAGAATCATAAGAGTGCCGTTACGTCTCGAGAACGGACCGTTGGCCATTTTGCCTCGCGCTGGATTTTCGCATCGCTCCAGGTTTTTCACCTCGCTTCAACCATTTTCACAACCATCCAGACATTAACCTGGTGTGTGTGTGTAACGTGGATTTTGAGTGTGAATTTGCGGTTCGCCGATTGGGAGCTGTTGAACGTCCATACCCGAAGGTGTGATTTCCCAGCCGCCTCTTGAGGGTACCTTTGCCCATCTTTGGCAGTTTGACTGTCAACCGAACGGGATTCTGGTCTCGATACAACATCCTTCTGACGATCACTGGAGCATGGATCGACCTTGGTTTGAAGCTGGGATAGAGACATTGGGAATGTTATTTTCGCTCACTTGGAGCACAGTGAGTTATATTGTACGAAACTGATGGTACCATCATAGGAATGATATATTGGTTGTACAATTGATTAATATTGTTATTGTACTGTTATCCTTGTGTGACCTTAATACAATACTTGTTTGTTGGTAACAATTGGTGTGGTTTCACCATTGATCTTTGACATACAGAATAACACATCTTTCTGCCGTGACTCCTCTCGGGGCTCGGAGGTACACCGTGACCGGGGTTTGGGGAGGAGCACGTAACACTATATTGGCAACAATAGGGGAAATAGCAGATAAACACGATTTAATGAGAGATGTTGGAAGATCAATCGGTGAACCTCTGGGATGAGTGACAAAATGTTAACTGACTGGACTTTTCAGGAGCAAAGCTTTCTAAATTATCATGAAGAGATTGAGCCAAACATGATATACAGCACAATATCTCAAAAAGTTGTTGACGGATTATGACAAAATATTGTGGATGGGTTGGTGCATGATAAGAACAAGCCGATTCGATTTGGTTAAGGTCCGGATGCAGATCCAGCATATCGGTTGGATACAAAACGTAAACTGTGCAGCCTGGCGGAGGTAAGTTATGTGCTCCACCGAGTGCCATTTTAGTTTCTTCCTGCTTTGGTATGGTATGTGTGGCTTCAAAGCAAAAGGATGTAACCCTTACTCTATGCAGTTCTTGTTGTGAGTGGTGTACAGTGCTTTGTCGAAAATCCGGCACTATTTAAAATCGATTTAAAAAAAAAAAATTCATATCTTTTTCGACCGCTGGTCATTCTAGTTTATATAATCCTGAAAATGCTTGGCCCCAAAGCTGCTGAATTATCAGTTTCACTGTAATTAAAAACCAAAAAAGGAAGCGTTTACTGCTCAATATTGTGCTCCATTTGCTCTTGTTCAAAAGTGACAAATGCTGATCTTATTGGTTTTTCACATAGTCCCGTCATATGTGCAGCTGGTGTTGTAAACCATAGAGTTGCTTTAATGCTCTTTATTGATCCAGTTTCAGGAACCACCTGGATTCTAACCTCTGTGGCTGCCAAAGATAGTAGACACTGCAAGTGTAAACAGTAAACTACCAAGATTGTAAAATTACTTTGTAAAAAAAACAACAACCTTTAATGAATGGTCACTTGCACATGTATGAAATTGTCTTTTAATGAATGAATAACCACACATACTCCGATGCTACATGGCAGGTTTTGCACATTGTTTTTTGTTTTTTTTATCCTGTTAAACCCCCTTTTTACCTCCACCACCAAAGGTGGTGAACGAAGGTTATGTTTTCACCCCTGTCTGTTTGTTTGGCTGTTTGTGAGCAGGTTATCTCAAAAGGTTATGGACCGATTTGGATGAAATTTGGTGGACAGGTTGGGTGTGTGACAAGGACGAATTGCTTACATTTCGGTGAAGATCTGAATCTGGATATGAGAATGTTTTTTTAAATATCAGTGATTCTTCACCATTGAGAGATGGGATGGAAAACGATATATAACACGGTATTTCAAAAAGTTGTGGACGGGTAATGGCAAAACTATGTGCACGAGTTGGGTAAGTGAGAAGACCCAGCTGATTAGATTTTGGTTCAGTTCCGGATCCAGATCCGGCCTATCCGTGGGATCCAAAACGTAAAGTGTTCGGTCTTGTGTCGGTATGCACTTTGCCAAGTGCCGTTCTAGTTTTGTTTTTGTTTTGCACCATTTGCATGCTTTCTTCACTCACTTCCATTCTGATTTCTTATTTCAAGAATAATGCTTTGAATGCTGATGCCTTTTCAATCTTATCATTTAACAAGCCCAATAAGGTGTGCTGCATGAAAGATTTCCCTTTTGCCATTGTGCTTGTGTATAGATGCATGATGCATGCTGCAGCCTTCGTTTTACCACCCATTGTGTATTTCAAACTCTGCTTTGCTTTCAGATGAAGAAAAAAGAACCTGAGAGTTGTTTCTCCTGTGATGCGGTTAGTAGCTCCTCAATACCTCTTTTCACTACCCAATCCCAATTTGGAAACGATAAACATTCCAACTCAGATGGAAGACAAACTGAAAACTCTTCTCTATGGTTGTTGTTGGTGTGTGAGCACACAGTACTCTGATCCAATTGCTGTCAAATAATTCTCTCGCAAACAGTTTCCAAAGCACTTCCAATGAGTTGCAAGTGCAGCTTTCTTGTTGAAGCTGGTTAATAATTGATGCTCTTTGTGTACACCATCTGATAAGAACAACCACTCGACATTAATGCTTATGCACTTCTCAAGCCTGTTTCTATTGCATGGAATGCTAATTGATGAAGTAATTGCTTTCCCATCCATCCACACCTTGTGTTGAGTTTTGCTAGAGGTTCGTGATTCATGATGCCATTCTGGGTACTGCTGGTCAAGGCCTTCTAATCCCTTCCCATTCCCCCTTCTCTCCACTCATTGTGTACCTATTTATAGACTGATGGCTATGTGGAAGAAGAAGAAGACCTTCGGCATGATTTCAAACGGCTTCAGCTGGCCATGGAGATGGTGGGATTTCTTCCTGCAACCCGGAAGCAGTAAGTTCCACTTAAGTGGCAGAGGACATGTACATTTTCTTCCGAACAGTTGCATCCTATTCATATATATATATTATTTTTATTTTTTTTGACAACAGCATTTGGGGATTTTTTTATACATAGTCAAGATTCATGGACAAGCTAGTACAATGAATGGATTAGGACGTAGTAGAATAGGAGCAGGACGCAAAATACTCGTGCATGGAGAAGGAACTCCAAGGAGGAAAAACTGGAAAATGAGGTGGGATTTGGGTGGAGTTGATGAGGGTAGAAAAGATCATGGTTTTGGATTGGGGGTGATCTGAGATGGTGGTGAACAGCTGTTTTGAAGAACTGGGGGGAATTGATGAAATTGAAAAAGATGTGGTAGTTGATTCCACAGGTGGGAATAAAGAGGAACAAATGAGTGGATGTGAGCAGTGTTCCTGGATTTAGGTAGTTTTACCAGAAGTTGAAGAGGGTTGATGGTGGACCTTGTGTGCCCTGCAGAAACCTTGGGATGGAAGAGTTGTTGGTGTGGGGAAGGTGGAGGGGGGGGGGGGGGGGGGAGAGGAAGGGGAACAAATCACAGAATGGACAGAGTGTTCAAGACCATAAAGGAGGCGGTAGAAGACAGAGTGACCACTGACCTGTCTGCGATGGCAAAGTGATAGGCCCATAGACTCGGCTTCAGCGTGATTGATTCCATTGATCTTGAAGGCCTTGGTTTCCACGGTGCGAAACTGAGGAAGATGTGAGGTAGTGGAGCCAACCCAGAAGGGAGTGCAGTATTCCATCAAGCTGCGGATGAAGGCTTTGTAGGTGGATGGGAGTTCAGATGTGCCATGGAAGCTGCATGCAACGGAGGATGCCCAGTCAGTGGCTGACTTTTGAGGCCAACTTTGAATTGTGGTTTGCCTAAGAAAGATCATGGCTGATTGTGAGACCCAGGAATTTTAACGATTGAACTTCCTCAAGAGGATTGTTAAGAAAGTAGATAAGCGTTTGCCAGACGGTCCTTTCGGAGAGAGCTCATGAGAGTGGGAGATTTGTCAGGATTGAAAATGTATTCCAAGTATTTGACCAGCTTGTGATGATTTTTTTTCAATATCTGAAGTGAGGGAAAAGGCTGCTGCCTATCTGGAGGATGAGGGATGTCACGGCAGAGGGTGAAGAATACTATTTAGAATACTATTGTACGACTGCCTTGAAATTGAAATTGTTTTTGTGGGGGGTTACTTGCGTTTTCACGATGAACGTTCCTCCTAAACGTTTATGACTTGGTCAATCTGGCAAGTGGCCCCTTCTCTATGCTTTTTGCTGAATATGTTTTATACTTGAAACAAAACGAAAGATAGCTACATCTTCCTGAAACTTCTGCAATTTTCAGCTAAATTGGGATAGTGGTAAAAATTTTTTGCCTCCACAGCCAAAGGCAAGAGGCCTTATGTTTCCGGGTTGTCCTTCTGGCTATTTGTGAGTGCGTAGCAGATTTTCGTTCCCACAATAACTTGTGAACCTCTGAAGGGATTTCAACCTAATTTGGCAAAAGTATGGACTGTAATACAAAGAAGAACTGATGCAATTTTAGATTCAACAGGTGTGCCCCTTTGAAAATCATTTTGCGGTCTATAACTTTGAGTTAGAAGCATCTGATGTCTCTCGTCTACTAATCTCTTTGTCTCTCTCTCGCGCTCTCTCTCATGTGACCTTCAATTGAGATCAAACGTAGCTGTGGGTTGACATTTAACATGTACAGAAGCATATCCATTGACACATTAGTCTCAAATTCTGCTTTGTAGTTTCTTAATAAATTCTCGCTGAGTCATGGAGGTTTAGTTTAGTGCAAACGGAACGCAATGGGTCATCGGAATAAAACTCGACTTGCCAACAAATCACTTTATTGACCACAATTGCAGCAACATTCTCCCATCATTTCCTATGGCTTCATTCCAGATGTAATATCCAGTCTTTGCAACAGAAAACCTCATGGAGAGAATTGAGGGGAAAATACATTTAGAAAAGCAAAGCAAAGCATAGGAAGGGAAGTGGATAGGGGGAAGCGGGCAGTGGAGTCGAGGAAGAGTGAATAAAAGGAGGAACGGGAAGAAATGCGAGTATATAGAGGTGAAGGTTAATGTATGGGAAGAGCGGGGAAACGGGCTGCGGTGGGGAGATTCAAATTTTACCATGGCCTCTCATTTGAAAACGGAGTTGTTTTCTTTCTTTTTCTTCATGCCTTCAGAGAAAATGAGGCTTTCTAGAATGGCTCTTCCAAATAACTCCCACCAATTAAGCTACCATATTACAATCCACACACCACTCCTACTAGTTTGCCCTCTTTAAGAGAGCACTATTTTCCCGGCTGCCAGATGATATCATGCCTCAACAATATTTTATGCTAGTGTTACATCACTCCATTCCTAACAGCTGAAATTTAGAGCAACCTCGAGAATAAATCTTGTTTACCCTCCGCCCGTCTCCCCTCTTTCCCCCCCCCTCCCCTCCCCCGTCCTCCTTCCCCCATCCCCCAGCCCCAGGGTTATATCGAGATGACACCATACTATAATTTGAGAAGTGCTTGTTTTTGTGTGTGTCTATTTGACTTCTGTGTATCTTCTGAATTTTGGATGTAATGAGTTGAAATCATGTGGTTGTACCCGGTGGGGAGGAGGAGGGGTGGGGGGGAGAGGGTGGGTTTGAGTGTATGGGGTTGGAGGAGGGGACATGATGGTTCGGTGGTGGGGAGATGGGTTCTTTGGTGGTGGAGCAAAATTGGCCAAAAATATTGCTTTGAGCTGTGGCAATTACGGGTTTATAAAACAAGGGGGTGGGGGCAAATGCATGACTTTATAAATAAGGCTATCACCCCAAAATGCATCACCGCACATGCGCAGAAGCTCTTATTGGTCATCGGGGCATAATATATTGTGCGTGCGAGATAATTGATTTGTAGGCCAACACATATCAAATGTATTGTGCGAATTTGGCTTCAAGATATTTTTTCAACGCCATGATTTATGTGGCATGCAGGCAGCTATGAGCTGCTGAAAATAAAGGAAAAAAAAAATAGCTGTTTAAATTCCGCATTTCGCCCCAAACAACGACAGGCCCGATTAGTGTAAGTGGGTCACTGAAAGTGTACGCATAGTGCATGCGCGGAAGGCTTTGTTTGCATTCCCAAGACAATTGAAAAGTCTCGTATTGTCTATAGCAAATCGACAGCTTTGATTTTGAATAGGAATTAAATATGGTTGGTCTTTATTTAAATTTTTGTTCATTTATGCCTTCTGTGTATATATTATGTGGTTACATATTGTTACGGGGTCCTCCCCCCCCCCCCCCTTTACCCCTGGTCTCGGTGGACCTCCGAACCCCGAGAGGGTCCCCAGCAGAAAGATGTGTTATCCCTGGTTGAAACCCAGCCAAATAACGTCCCTCAATGGAACCAGCAAATGAAACAGCCGAACCAAGGATGCCACCACACCAAGTTATAAACAAACCATACTATATTATAAATCACACTCAAAGAGCCATACAGCAATGGGGCAATCACCCCTACTTTCAAATCTTACGATAATATCCTTGTCAAGCCCCTTAGCCCCACTCATGGCACCTCCTCCAATGTCTCTGCTCCCCTCCAAGGCGAAGTCCCAATGTCTCTGTGCGCTCCCGCGATCGGGGAGTCAAGGCCCGGTGGTCAATTGAGGCGCGGACGAGCGAGATGACCCCGAGGTCACGTGCTCAGCCCCCAGCAGCACAGTGGTGGCGAGGAACCTCACAAAGATGCGCTCAGACGTACACGTTGCGGTTCAACCCGCGAGCCTCCGTATAATTCTCACGTGTCCCTTTCTGGCACAGCCGTTCCCGGCAATCCACCCGGAAATAATGCCCAGCCGACCCGACGAAAGACTGTTCCCTGCAGGGTGCTCGCGTGGCCAAGATGGCGGACGGCTTTCGCTCCAACCTGGATTCTCAAGGCCTGGATCCTCCGGAACCTCACTCAGAATACCCGGCGACACAGGCTCCCCGCACTCCGGCGATATTTCTTATCGACCGAACTTCCTTTCAAGGATGCAAAGTTCCCTCGCACTGTACGTCGAACGCTTGGCCCGGAGCCTCCACCACCACCTCTCCTTCCGATCTCCTCCCACCTCCTTTTCTTCGCTCCACCTCTTCCGGTCTCGATCCGGATTTCCGGCCACATTTTACCAGGAGCGCTTTTAAATCTTTTACTCACAACAACCCTTTCCCTTAAGTCACAATAAGCATAATATCTAGAATACTTCGAACCAGCAACAATACTCATAACAACAATCATTAAGGCCGAGTCCGTAACACTTCCCCCCTTCAGGAAAGAAAGTTTGACCACAGCGAAAACTTTCTTTGCAGGCCAACTTGTCAACGAACCACCTATTGCCTCCTGATAGCACTTTTTTCCCGGGAGGCCGAGCTGAGTATTCCCTACATGGACGCCTTTAGGAACGTGAAGTTCACGGTTAGTCCGTGCAGGAACGTTTACTACATGGACGCCTTTAAGAACGTGTGGCGTTCACGGTTTATCCGTGTTGGAAAGTTCACTACCTGGACGCCTTTAGGAACGTGGCGTTCACGGTTGATCCGTGTAGGAATTTTGGCTCGGCTGCTCCGCAGCATTCAGTGCTTCACCTCTTTCTAACTTCCCTAAGATTCACGGTTGGACCACCTGTCACTGTAGTCACGTGAATAACGGTCTCATTCTCGGCCGCTACCCTGATAGTCGTCCTTTCGGGAGCTGCCGTAACTCTGGGAGCCTCCATAGCAATATCGGCTGCGGCCACCACCAACACTACCGCCAAGTTGTCCTCTTCTGTAGCCCCCTCGACGCCGACGAAATGCCTTCCCTACTGTTATGGTCCGACCCTCAAACTCCTGGTTATTCAGATCCTTTTCTGCATTTCTGGCGTACTTTGAGTTTTCAAATGTGACAAAGCCAAACCCTCTTGACTTTTGGCTCTCCCTGTCTTTTCATTAACTCCAGCTCCTTGACTTTACTCTCCTGCTGACGCGCCAATTCACGGTCCTTTAACTCCCTTTCGGCTCTTCTCTCCTCTGCTTCAAGTTCTCTTGCAGCTCTCCTTTCCTCTGTTTTTTTTGTCTTCTAACCTTTCCTGGAGTTCTCTTTCCACTCTCCTTTCCTCTCTTTCCAGTGCTTTTTCTCTTTCCTGGCTCCGTAATTGCATCTCCAGTTTCCGGAGCTCCACATTTTCTTGTTCTTCTGGTAACCAATCCCAGGCTACCTCTTCCCATGCTTTTAATCCCACCATAGATTGTATCACCACTGTCTGCAACTCTGCCTTCTTCATATTAGTTCGGACCTCCAAGCTAAAATGTTTGGCCAATTTCCAGAGGTCCGATTTTACTAACGCTCTGAACTGTGCTTCACTCGGGGTCACCGTAAACTTCTCTGCGTCAAACGCCATAGAGACTACTGGTAACACCTGTTAACCTTCACACAATAAATTTTTAACAAACAAAAACAAAAGTATTATTATTATTATTATTTTTTTGTTGTTTGTTTTTGGAAAAAATTTGGGAATGTTGGAAAAGTTCCAAACTTGGGAATTATTTCCTGGACTAAATTTAGGAATTTTTTAGATCCCGGACACAGACCCAATTACGAGCCCACGAATATCAATTGGACGAGCCCCCAATTTCTGTAACGGGGTCCCCCCCCTTTGCCCCTGGTCTCGGTGGACCTCTGAACCCCGAGAGGGTCCCCAGCAGAAAGATGTGTTATCCCTGGTTGAAACCCAGCCAAATAACGTCCCTCAATGGAACCAGCAAATGAAACAGCCGAACCAAGGATTCCACCACACCAAGTTATAAACAAACCATACTATATTATAAATCACACACAAAGAGCCATACAGCAATGGGGCAATCACCCCTACTTTCAAATCTTACGATAATATCCTTGTCAAGCCCCTTAACCCCACTCACGGCACCTCCTCCAATGTCTCTGCTCCCCTCCAAGGCGAAGTCCCAATGTCTCTGTGCGCTCCCGCGATCGGGGAGTCGAGGCCCGGTGGTCAATTGAGGCGCGGACGAGCGAGACGACCCCGAGGTCACGTGCTCAGCCCCCAGCAGCACAGCGGTGGCGAGGAACCTCACAAAGATGCGCTCCGACGTACACGTTGCGGTTCAACCCGCGAGCCTCCGTATAATTCTCACGTGTCCCTTTCTGGCACAGCCGTTCCCGGCAATCCATCCGGGAATAATTCCCAGCCGACACGACGAAAGCCTGTTCCCTGCAGTGTGCTCGCGTGGCCAAGATGGCGGACGGCTTTCGCTCCAACCCGGATTCTCAAGGCCTGGATCCTCCGGAACCTCACTGAGAATTCCCGGCGACACAGGCTCCCCGCACTCCGGCGATATTTCTTATCGACCGAACTTCCTTTCAAGGACGCAAAGTTCCCTCGCACTGTACGTCGAACGCTCGGCCCGGAGCCTCCACCACCACCTCTCCTTCCGATCTCCTCCCACCTCCTTTTCTTCGCTCCACCTCTTCCGGTCTCGATCCGGATTTCCGGCCACATTTTACCAGGAGCGCTTTTAAATCTTTTACTCACAACAACCCTTTCCCTTAAGTCACAATAAGCATAATATCTAGAATACTTCGAACGAGCAACAATACTCATAACAACAATCATTAAGGCCGAGTCCGTAACAATATCCCCATTTGTAAATAAGCTTTAGTTTGTATAATTGGGAAGAATAATGTTGGTAGTTTAATGCTTTGCTGAAGTCAACAAAATTGCTTTAAAAGCTAAAGAGTTCATTAAACACTTTACCCTGCGCAGTCTTGATATATAGTGCAAAGGTGTAGGCAGGGTCTGTGAGCGGCTAATTTAATTGGTCGTGATGACGTAAAATGCCGTAATATTTTGTCCAAGTACTGCTAAAATGAAGGGCTTTGAAAGTGCGAAAAAGGCGATTTGTGTTCTACATGTTAAGTATTGTCGCGTCTCTACCCTGTAGTGAAGACCTCAGGGCGACAGATGACCAAACGAGCTTTAACTCCGAGGCGTATACCCAAACTATGGCGGTTGAAATCCATGCAGGCAGCAGCAAGGCTTACCTGCACAGATTTTACTGGGCGTCCTCGAACCCACGACAAATAAACAAGACCGAACACAAGGGATTAAAAATGTAACAAATAAGGAACCACCTTTGGAGGCCATTTTTCCTGGCAGAGCAGGGGTTGGCCTTTTTTGGGCACCGTGGTCCCCTTTTTGAAGCAATGTTTTACAGCCGGATGCCCTTCCTGCCACCAACCCTGTTCGTCGCCTCTTGCAACACAGGGAATTACCAGTGAACTGGTGCTCAATTTGCCGACCTCAGAAGGATGCAGGCTGAGTCAACCCCCCTGGCATTAATTCAGCGATCGACCGGGATTCAAACCCAGGATCCTAGGATTCCAAGCCGGCACCCTAACTGCTAAGCCAACACCAGGCTCAAAAATCTAACAAAGAAAGGTTTAATAAAAATCAATGCCTTTACAAAACAAATATGTAATATAAACATACAAAATAAAACTTTACAAAATGATAACAAAAGGTACGGTAAACTAAATTCCTAAATGAGGGACCCTCCTTTCAGACTCAATTACATGACACAGGGAGAAATAAACGAAAGTAAAAATAAATGTGTCGTGTGGTGCGTTGGCTGGTACTCAGCTCTGGTCTCCCTCACACGACCCTCGAACCCTGATGGCCGTCGACTGGGTCCCAGGTCCTGCGCAGGGACGTGTGAGGGAGACCAGAGCTGAGTACCAGCCAACGCACCACACTACACATTTATTTTTACTTTCGTTTATTTCTCCCTGTGTCGTGTAATTGAGTCTGAAAGGAGGGTCCCTCATTTAGGAATTTAGTTTACCGTACCTTTTGTTATCATTTTGTAAAGTTTTATTTTGTATGTTTATATTACGTATTTGTTTTGTAAAGGCATTGATTTTTATTAAACCTTTATTTGTTAGATTTTTGAGCCTGGTGTTGGCTTAGCAGTTAGGGTGCCGGCTTGGAATCCTAGGATCCTGGGTCCTTTATGACGTCCTTAAAAACATTACATTTCCGTTTAGATTGATTTTCAATTTTGTTTGAATGCTAGATAGGCAGGTAGACAGAATAAAAAAAGCATTTCACTATGCGCATGTGTCATCTGGAAGAATTAATAGCCAAAGTAGTGTTAAATGACAGGTTCATTTTCCAATTCATGTTTAAAATTCTTACTCGAACTGCACTCGGTAGGGCGCATACCTAAGCCAGGATGAACACTTTTTTTGTTTCCCACTGATGGTCCAAATCTGGATTTCAACCTGAACCAAAATCTAATCTGCTTATTCTTGTCACTGAACCAACTCGTCCCCCAAGTTTAATCATAACTCGTCCATAACTTTTTTTTAAATATAATGTTATATATCGCTTTTCGCCCGATCTCTCAATGGTGAAGAATCACTTAAAAAAAAAAAAAAATTTATCCTATGCGAATCCATATTCAGATCTTCATCAAAATCGAATCTATTTGTCTTTGTCACACACCCAACCTTTCCACAAAGTTTCGTCCAAATCCGTCCATAACTTTTTGAGATATCCTGCTATTTATTGTTTTTGGCCCTATCTCCCAATGGTGAAGAATCACTTAAAAATTCTAGTAGTCGGATCCGAATCTGGATCTTCACCAAAATCTAATCATTTCGTCCTTGTCACATACGCTACCTCTCTGCCAAATTTCGTCTGAATCCGTCCACAACATTTTGAGATATCTTGTTCACAGACAGACAGACATGGGTGAAAACTTAACCTCCATCTACCTTCGGTGGCAAAGGTAACACGTTCAGTTGAAATTAAATTGTTCCTCATTCATAAACTGACATTTATAGACAGACAGACAAAGTGAACCATTTGCTTAACCCTGCTTTTCTTTTCGTGGGTGTGGGATAATTAAGAGTAATGTGTATTGCCTACATGTTGCAGAATATTTTCATTGCTCTCAGCCGTCCTTCACCTGGGCAATATTGCCTACAAGAGGAGGCCTTACCGAGAAGAAGCCACAGAAGTGGAAAACCCAGAGATGCTCAAGGTGCTCTCCGAACTACTCCAGGTAAAGAATGTGCTATAACCTGGGCCTCAACTGCCAATATTTATACAATTAATTTTTTTCCAACATCAGCATCTAAAACTAGCTTCTTCCTGGATTTCTTTATCAGAGGTTTGATTAAGTCAACAAATATAGCATTGTCATGACATTTGGTTTTTTGGTTTTGACCAGGAAACCCTTCTTGTTGATGTAGTTGCCTATGACTTAGTAACAATGCGTAAATAGTGTTTGTTTGCTCGTGGCTCCTGTAACTTTGCTGGGTATTGTTTCTGTATAACTCTCTTGGCTTTCATTCTTGGCATGCCAGCGTCTTTCTTTGTTTATTAGAAATCCGAGTGAGTGTGCTTCTGTTGAATAGCTTTCGAATGCCATCCTTTCATTAATTTGCATGCAATATTGATGTAATGGGGCGATAGAGGCAAACTGTGAAAGTGACGTGATATGAATGGGTAACGTTGCATACTTTACATAATCTGAAGCCTTTCTGATGAGTCTGCCAACCCTCTCAACACACTCACCCAAAGTCTTACTGTATCTGGTTTCAGGTGAAAGAAGAAATGCTAATGGAAGCTCTTACCACACGGAAAGCAGTGACGGTCGGTGAGAAATTGATTCTGCCATACAAACTCAATGAGGTAAGCTTGTTATTGCTCTGCAATTGAATTAGTTTTTTCACTGGAAAGAAAATTGGTTTATCCACTCAGTAAAAAAGATGCATCAAATTATTGGCTTGGATTTGCGTTGGCATTTGTGGAAATTGTAATCCGAATTTGTAATTTATAATGTTGATGAGGGAACTAGGTAGGTAGGAGGTGAGGATTTTATGGCTCGTGGAAGAATGATGTGGTGGTGAAAGGCATTTCAGGGGTAAGAAGATGTGATTATACTTGAGAAACTTGTTTGGAGGCTGAGGAATGTTTAAATGGTGGTGTTGCATCCTAGGGGGGTGGGGGGTGGGGGGGGGGGGGTTTGGGGTAGAGGAGGGGAACGGAGTGCAAAATTAAGAGCTGGAGAAAGTTAGAAGTATGATTGATCTAGGTCATGTCGAATGCTGGAATTGTGTAAAACTAGATGCAGATGGATTTTTTAATAAGCTCATACTGTTTGACTCCAGTGTGTGCAAGGTTCAAATTTACAACTCTTGCCTTTTGTTGGTGTTGGCAATCAAGTTTCCTCCAAACTGTTGGTTAAATATGTAAATGTTGTGTGAATGATGAAGAAAACCAGCTTTTTCCTGAAAAAGTAGAAGCTTAGTTTTTTTAATGGGGCAAATACCATGTTTTTTTTTACTTCCACTACCGAGGATAGATGGCGGTTATGATTTCACCACTGTTTGTTTGTCCGTCCGTCTGTCTGTCTGTGAATAGGTTCTCTCAAAAAGTTATGGATGGATTCGGATGAAACTTGGACAGGTTGGATGTCTGACAAGAACGAATTGATTCGATTTTGGTGAAGATCCAGATATGGATCCGGATCCGATAATTTGTGATTCTTCACCCTTGAGTGATGGTGCTAAAAACAATGTACAGCATGATATTTCAAAATGTTGTGGATGAGTTACGACAAAACTAGGTGGATGAGTTGGTTGGGTGACTAGAACACACTGATTAGATTTTGGTTCAGGTCCGGATTCACATCAGGCCTTTCTGTGGGATATACATATAACATAAACTGTTCAGCCTGGCAGATGTATGCGCTCTAACGAGTGACGTTCTAGTTTGATTGTGTTATATACGGAATGCCATGCTTGACCCAATTGTATATGTTTATGACTTTGTTTGATTCCTGGAGTGTTGCTTTGCTTTTATTCTTGTTGCGGAAACATCTGGTAAAGGCTTGGTAATGAAATTGATGTATGTCGGCACATTTATTCCCACACAGCATGTGTTGAAGTCTTTGTGAAAGGTTGTGTGCTTACATTTTGCCAGTTTTGTTACGTCAAGCCAGTGTTTGTGGAAAGTTGCTTGACCTGGAGACTTGATCTCTCGTATTGGCTTTTTATCACTACTTTGAGCTGTTCTGTAAAACAAAGAAGCCTTTTTTGTGATGTGTGGACGGCCTTGGCACTTCGACATTTGTAACGTAGCGACAGCGTGCATTCACTTGCACACTGGTAGATGATTGTATGCTGTAGCAATGCCTTTTTCCAAGATAGTGACAGTGTCGTCTTTCTTACGGTACAACTTTGAACTGTTAGGGTTTTTGTTCACTAGAATGGGATTTGTACTCTGAAAAGGAAAATATCAAGCCTGAATGGTTTATGAAGGTTGCCATAAGGCTTGGCTTGAGCCGTCAGCACTGCAGTGCTACTTTGCTACATAAAACTCTGTCCACGTTGATAAACAAGCCATGGATGAATCGGACTACATTGATACCCCACTTATTTGCTGACTGATGCACTTAAGGTCCATGTGTTTAGATTGCTATAACCTTGGCGCATATGTCGCATGAACGCTAGCTAGGAAATTATTATTCTTAACTCTTATTCATTGGGTTCAATAACATGCAGATCACATGACTTCAGTCAGATGGGCTGTAAAATATGGCAGTGCTAGATGCAAGTACTATTTCAGCATAAGGCAACACGGATCAATCATCCCATGTCAAATTTGAGAATGGCTGATGTACTGGGCTTAAGAAGAATTCAGAGAATCTGAAACCTCTGAGCAGATGGAGTGATAACACAAAATCCCTTTGCATTACAGGCAGTTACAGCACGTGACTCGATGGCCAAATCCCTGTACAGTGCCCTTTTTGACTGGATCGTGCTGCGCATCAACCACGCTTTGATGAACAAAATGGAACGGGTACATAATGTGAAGGTGGGTCAAAGCAATGTCCATGTTGTATGTATATATATATATATATATATATATATATATATATATATATATATATATATATATATATATATATATATATATATGTATATATATATGTATATATATATATATATATGTATATATATATGTATATATATATATATATATATATATATATATATATATATATATATATATATATATATATATATATATATATATATATATATATATGTATGTATGTATGTATGTATGTATATATATATATATATATATATATATATATATATATATATATATATATATATATATATATATATATATATATATATCCTTTGTAGATATATATATTTTATATATATAATTCCAAAACACACCTGGTCACAAGTGTGCCTCACTGACTGGGTCCTTAGTCGAGGTCCTCAGCATCATCCCGTTTTGGCCCTTCAACATCGATACGGTCAGCTAAGGTGGGCCAGCTATACTATATATATATATATATATATATATATATATATATATATATATATATATATATATATATATATATATATATATACAGTATATTTATATATATATATGTGTATATATATATATATGTATGTATATATATGTATGTATATATATATTGTTACAGACGCGGTTTTGGATGTTGGTTTACCGAGCGGTTTGGTATGACCGCGTCTGCACAGTTTACCCGATTATACTCGAACGTTGGCCGAGTCGCGCTACGCTAAATCAATTGAGGAAAGGACACAACGGCTGGGTTAAATGACACGACACCAGGGGTACAGTTCTCAAGGGAGGTTATAATATTTGTATGCGGAACGTTGAGATTACAAGGACAAGAGGTACAGCATAGGAAGGTGGGCACTTAATCACGGTCTTATAGTAGCCCCGACAGACCACAGATAAACAGGACAAGACTGACTCACACAGGGATTGATGGCAAGGAAGGGCAGGTAGTCGATGGACAGCACAAGGTGCACCTTGGCTCAGGGACAGGATAGCGCGGTCCAAAAGATGCAGGGAGGTATCGTCGCGCTGGAGGTGGCGTCTGGTTCTCTTCAAGCTGGGGGCGCATCTGACGTCACGTCCGGTAAGTGGCTGCGTATATCCAGCGGGGAGTGACACGCCCTCGGCTCGTTAGCTCCGCCCCAGATGGAATCGGCCCGCCGCTTCTTATTGGGTGCGGGGGGTTACCGGGCTCCGCCCTTGACGAGGGGCCGACAGTCAGCCCCTTCGTGGTTCGTGGTAACCCCGCCGGAGCACATGGGCAATGGCGGCTAACCAAGCCGGAGTGAGGACGCACACTCCCCGCGCGCTGTTGTTGTAGTTGTTGTTGTTGTTGTAGTTTCATGAGGAAGATGGGAGGAGGTATGGGGAGGTCCTAAACTCACTACTGGTGCCATACAATCACATTCTGGTGCAACGAAGAGTCAGAATTAATGGAAACGAGTCCTTAACTGACATAGACTAAGAATAACTAGCAAGATGTCCTATAGTTGTCTACGTGAGATGCGGTGAACCTGGGCACGACATTTAATGGGGGAAAAAGGGGAAGGTCGGTTCTACAGAGTGTTGTTTACAGACAATGGGACTAGGGAATGGGGGATTGGGGATAGTTGGGGAGTATTGGGGAAATAGGGGAATATTTACAAGCGGATATGGATGGAGGCCAAATCCCATATCCGCAACATTGCACCCTTCTCTACCCTCGGGGCGTCCCGACCCGATAAATTTTTACCTACTTTAGTGTGGCACTCAGATGTAGTTCCCTCTACTATTAACTCTACCCTGAGTGCGACAGTTTTACAGATGTTCACAAATGAGTAAATATGTCCCCCTGCGACGTTGCACCCTTCTCCTCACAGAAACACACCCACAGGATAACCGAATCGCGGAAAGAATTCTCAAACTAAACATACAGCCAGCCGGTAGGGAGCATTATTTACACAAGACTACACTGATATTTACACTACGATCCAGGACCTGTTTTTGGAGGAACACATGCAGATGTTATGCATAGAGAGAGCACGCATGCCAGCATCGATACACCAACCCACGAGTGCTCTGTGGCCTTACGGCCTTTAATAATGTGCAGAGCACCCCTTCCAAGCACCAAAAGCACCACCCCATAACACAGTCAGCACCATCCGGTGCACCAATATAATGTATAGTCACCGGTGGTGTCGCAGCCGGCCGATGTTCTGCCGCTGGTCTTGCCTTGGAGCCCACTTGGTGTTCTGGCTTCCTTCAAAAATAAAGAAAGGCGCCAACCGCGTCCATTTCTAAATTGTGGCCGTCAGGGGGCCAACTATAAGTGGTTCACCTCTATGGCATAGGTGCCACGTTGACCCATAGGTCCATCAACGGGTGGTGCTTGCCCGCAAAAGACTGCGGTCCATGGTGGGCGGCCACAAACATTGCGGTCCATATGGTGTATCGATCCCGGCAGCAAGCAGCGAAAGTGCAGGCCCACAACTGCGGAGCCAGCACCTCTCTCTCCTCTCTCTCTGCCCCAAAGCCAGATCCTCGGAGGTGGGAGACAAAAGAAGAAGACAAGTGAGTAAGGTGGTAAGGGCGCAAAAGTGCACGCAACATTAGGTAATGCACACTAGGGGCACATGGGAACCAGGTGAGACAGGTACGTTCCTACCGTACGCCCCCCCCCCCCCCACCAGGTAACCTACATTGCCCCTCCCTTACCCCTTACTGTATCCACAAAACACAACACTACCTATAAACATCTACTTTACAAATCAACAACGTCCCTACTGTCTTCCCCGTTCCTCCCATAAACCAAATTCGTCTTCTCTCCCTCCTAACCAATCAAATTTGCCATTTTCAACTCTCATCAAAATTTGCCATCTCCAACTCAACATCATAATTTGCCATCACCAATTCATCATCAGTCCCTCCTAGGGAGGGAGAGATGGAATCACCCCAATGTCTCATCCACGTCGTGATGCGTCTCACAAATCCAACAGCAATTCTCCTTTCCTGCACACAGAACAAAGAAAACACAGGTGTGGAGTCATCATCACCACAGGTAAGTGGCTGCGTATGGTGCGACAGGTTCATCAATCCTAACTATTTCCTAAATGACTTTAACAACTTTACATTACCCGGGGTCTTTCCCTGCCAATCCATTGGCCAATTTACACTATGGGTTCTAAAAACCAATTCCCATTGACCAAACTGTGGTGCTTTTCAATTTGGGGTCTCACTCCCCCGATTCATCTCCCGGTGCCCTCGCACAATTTCTGGGCTGCGACGTGGAGCTCTCCCAGCCGGTCTACCCACCTGCACACCTCCACCACTGTAGTTGCCACCCGAGCTTACCTGCTCCTCACCCTAACCTATCTACCTGGGGAAGGCCCTCTGGCGCTCTCCCCACTCGGTGCCCTCTCTGGCACTGGGCTGCCCGATCCACACCCGGGATCCTCAGGCACCCACTGACACTAACGGCTCCCAGAGCCCACCTGCGGCCTCACCTGGCCGACATCCTCACAGTGGTGGAGTGCCCAACCAACTACACACACTAACAGGCTACACGCCCAGCCATTTCCACAACACTAATGCACCCATCCGCAATACCATTCTGCAACCGCACCACAAATGCCAATATCCAACCACAATTTACCTATACCCTCTACCTAACACTTACACTACCCGCCCCGGGTACTCGTGAAAGGGGTCCACTCTTCCCCCATCCACACCTTCGCACCATGCACACCACTCCTACCACTTACTCCAACTCTCTCCACACCACTCATTCTCTGCTCCATATATTCCACACACCTGTACTTGCACACCTGTGCTCTCACACCTGGTGCCACCTGCACCCTTCTCTCCCCAAGCGCATTCGCGCTGATCCACAACACTCACTACTCATACACTGCTCCACACTGCTCCACACACCTGTTCAGTTCTCACACAGCATCATCTCATCTAACTACTCCCCTCTGAAACTTGCGCTTCCCAGTCGTCCCTTTAAACTATTGCGCTCCCCCGTCATTATAATCCACACTAATCTACCTGCGTCCCCACTACAGGTATCAGTCACTATCTAACCTTACCGTCACCTAAGGTCATCTTCGCTAGATCCCTATCAATATCCTAACCCACCCGGGCTAGTTTTCACTGCCATACACCCCATAATCTATTGCGCATTTGCCCCACATCATGGGAAGGGTGGCAGGGATGCCACCCTTACCCACCGTCATACGGCGCGAGTGGGACCTTGTGGGACCACCTCGTATGCGAGTCGTTGCCCGCCTGCCGGACCCCGTGCGTCGCCCCTTGCGGGGTCAGCGCGGGGCCGAACCGGCCGGGCCCCCACAGTACATTACCCCCAAGGGGCTCTCGTGCCTCCCCGGTCCCTCCAACAACTACCCCTGTTGGTGTCGATGCATGGGTCACACCTCCGCAACCCGCTACCCATTCCATACCACCACAACCTTGCTCACCCACACCTCGCACCTCTCGTTCCATACCCTCCGGACCAGCCATACACCTCACTCTTGGCCTCTCACGAACATCCGGGTCTATCTCGACCCCCAAGCTTATCAAATCACCTGGCGCATCATACGCACGACCATATTGGTCACCACTTACACCGGGTCCTCTTTCTCTTCGCTTCTCCTCCATCACCTGCGAATCCCTCATCCGGTTAATGAGCACATCATCACGATCCGAACACAGACTTCGGACCAATTCTTTTACCTCCTCCTTTATCTCTTTCTTATCCTCTCTCCGTCGCTTCTTAATTTCGCTCACCCCTTCTTCCACTTCTTCTAATTTCTGCTTCACCTCCTTCATCTCCTCGTGCGCCCCTTTAAGTTCTTCCTCTAACTCCACTTTATTTTTTTCTATGTGCTCCCGCACCTCCCGCTCTTTAACCTCCATCACCTCTACCACCTTGTTCATTTTCCTCGTCAAGTCCTCATGTACCGTCTGACACTCTTTTTTAATTACCCCTACGTCCTTTTTCATCTCCTTCTGCGTCGATTTTAACCCCTCTATTACCGCTGTGTTCTTCTTTACCTGTTCCCCCAACTCCTTTTGTCCCACTGTCAGTTGTTCTACTCCCAGCGTCAACTCCTCTATACCACCTTGCAATTTTACAGTCCCCTTTCTCACCTCCTTCTCCATGCGCTCCTTACAGTGCCTCACCTCCTCGCGCACTCCTCCGACCTCCTCACTCACTCCTCTTCTGATCTCCTCTCCCATCACTTGCATCTCCTGCCCAGATGCCACCCTCATCTGCTCCATTTCCTCCCTGTGAGCATCCAGTTTGGTTTCTACCCCCATTCTGACCTCCTCTATCTGCTGCCCCATTTGTTTAACTTCCCTTTCCGCTTGGTCCCTCATGTCCCTCAATTTGCCTTCCATACTGTTTTCTAACCCCTCTAACCCATTTTTCACTCCCTCTATCTGATTCTCCTGGGCAGCCATTCTATTTTCCACCCCCATTAACCCATGTTTCACCCCTTCTATCCCATTGTCTAACCCCTCTAATTTCTTGTCTAATCCCTCACCGGTACCCCTCGCTTCGTCCCTCATTGCCCCCATTTGGCCCTCTAATCGCTCACTATCAGCCCTCATTCCCACAATTTGGTTTCCCAACCGCTCACTATCAGCCCTCATTCCCACAATTTGGTCTCCCATTCGTTCCATAAGGGCCCTCATTTGCAGGAGGAAAAGGTTCGAATCCACCAGCGGCGCTACCACGGTCACGGGCGTGGTCGCCGTGGACATGTTCGAGGCGCCATTTTGCGCGCCCGCAACCTCGTGCGCGACGACGCTATTTTGCGAATCTGCTACCCTCACTGCTTCGCTCTCCTCTTGTCCCTCATTTTGGTCCTGGATCGACCCTGCCTCACTCTCTTCTACCGGAACCCAGCCGTCTTGGTCTGCCATAGCGCGACTTTCAAAATTCGGGTTTTTTTTTTTTTTTGTAAAACACAATCAAATTTCGCTGTTATAATTTCGAGCGCGTGAAACGCGCTCCGGATCGAATCCCACTTCCCGACACCAAATGTTACAGACGCGGTTTTGGATGTTGGTTTACCGAGCGGTTTGGTATGACCGCGTCTGCACAGTTTACCCGATTATACTCGAACGTTGGCCGAGTCGCGCTACGCTAAATCAATTGAGGAAAGGACACAACGGCTGGGTTAAATGACACGACACCAGGGGTACAGTTCTCAAGACCTCCGGAGGAGGTTATAATATTTGTATGCGGAACGTTGAGATTACAAGGACAAGAGGTACAGCATAGGAAGGTGGGCACTTAATCACGGTCTTATAGTAGCCCCGACAGACCACAGATAAACAGGACAAGACTGACTCACACAGGGATTGATGGCAAGGAAGGGCAGGTAGTCGATGGACAGCACAAGGTGCACCTTGGCTCAGGGACAGGATAGCGCGGTCCAAAAGATGCAGGGAGGTATCGTCGCGCTGGAGGTGGCGTCTGGTTCTCTTCAAGCTGGGGGCGCATCTGACGTCACGTCCGGTAAGTGGCTGCGTATATCCAGCGGGGAGTGACACGCCCTCGGCTCGTTAGCTCCGCCCCAGATGGAATCGGCCCGCCGCTTCTTATTGGGTGCGGGGGGTTACCGGGCTCCGCCCTTGACGAGGGGCCGACAGTCAGCCCCTTCGTGGTAACCCCGCCGGAGCACATGGGCAATGGCGGCTAACCAAGCCGGAGTGAGGACGCACACTCCCTGCGCTCTGTTGTTGTAGTTGTTGTTGTTGTTGTAGTTTCATGAGGAAGATGGGAGGAGGTATGGGGAGGTCCTAAACTCACTACTGGTGCCATACAATCACATTCTGGTGCAACGAAGAGTCAGAATTAATGGAAACGAGTCCTTAACTGACATAGACTAAGAATAACTAGCAAGATGTCCTATAGTTGTCTACGTGAGATGCGGTGAACCTGGGCACGACATTTAATGGGGGAAAAAGGGGAAGGTCGGTTCTACAGAGTGTTGTTTACAGACAATGGGACTAGGGAATGGGGGATTGGGGATAGTTGGGGAGTATTGGGGAAATAGGGGAATATTTACAAGTGGATATGGATGGAGGCCAAATCCCATATCCGCAACAATATGTATATACAGACTTGGCATTTAATATGGAATTTTTTTTTTTTCTTGACTTGGGTTTACTTTCTGAACTCAGTATATCAATCTGGTGAGTTTCTTTTACCCTTCGGTGATGTCTTTGTTGAAAGAACCATGTCACTGATTGTCTTTCGCAGCAAGAAGTCAATAACAGGATTATATCACAGGTGGCGTGACAAAATGTAAGGACAGGTACATTTGACGATTGGCTTCACAATCGGGTATATAAGGGTTGTTGCGTTCTGTATTCGTGGAAAACAACTGCTGCACGTCTACAAAAGTTATTGCCGCTTCCTCTGGAGATGGTCCGTCAACTTGACAATGCTGTTTGTCATGGAGTGGTGGCTTTAATGAGTACCAGCTTGTTGTAAGCAGGGGGGCACTGCATCAGTGGCACAGCCGTGCTTTCGGCAATACTGTAACCAGCAACCACGGGCTGCATACGAAATGATGATAGAAATAGGTCATTCACCGTTCATGGCTCCCCTAATTGAATTGCGTCGGTACCGCAGCAGTGAATGAATGAATGAATGATCGTTTTAAGGCCATTTTCCCCGCTAGAGCGGGGGTTAGCCTTGAGGGCCCCATGACAATCATGGTTCCCTGTTTGAGGCAATGTTTTTATGGCCGGATGCCCTTCCTGACGCCAACCCTTGGTCACGCTCTTACGATGCGCAGGGATACGGTGTACCTATTCTAAATCGGGGTACACCCCGGGATCATTCATCCCAGCAAGCTGGTACTCAATTTGCCGACCTCGGAAGAATGAGAGGCTGAGTCAACTCCCCTGGCGTTAATTCAGCAATCGACTGGGACTCGAACCCAGGATCCTCGGATCCCAAGCCGGCACTCACCGCTAAGCCAACTCATGAAGGAGCGAGAACACATCACAAAAACGAGAAAGAGCAATCAGCGATTGCAGACCCTCGCCAGGATGTTTTCAGTGTTTTTTAAGGTTTTTGTGTTAAAACAAATATGGCGGCCGAACCACGTGACCTTTGACGTCATCAGTTGGCGAAAATCCTCAGAAGTTTCATCCTCAGAAAAAAGAGCTCCCCCGCATTCACAACGGCTCCATAAACAGAAAATGCTGCACCATAAACGTTGTGGGGCACAAATTTGAAATCCACCTTTAATGTTGATTATAATGGGTATTTGGGTTGTTTTGATGCTTTAGAGTAAAATATTATGAATTCTGTTTTTTCACATGTAGTGGCTGTCCATTGGAGTGTTGGATATTTTTGGCTTTGAGGATTTTGAGAACAACAGCTTTGAACAGTTCTGCATAAACTATGCGAACGAATGTCTTCACTACTATTTCAACCAACACGTATTCAAAATTGAGCAGGTAATTTCTTGGATCCCTTCTCTTCTGGTTTGTTTTGGTGCACTTTGAACGATATTTTTGTCAAATTTTGTGGAATATTGTGCGATGGGATTATGCTGTGTTGTCCAATCTCCAAACCAATTGGAATTTTAAAAAGCATTCCTCCCCCCCCCCCCCCCCCCCATGTATGCACTCGTCTGAACTCTCGTCCCACATCGCCCTTGTATTTACCATATGTATGCATTGTTTCAAACCCTTCTTCCACCCTCCTTCCTCTTCCCTCCCCGTCCTCCCTCTTCCCCCCTCCCTTCTGTATGCAACGTGCACACACTGGTCTCGGCACTCTTCCTCTCCACCATCTCCGCGAGAGCAGTCTCTGCTGCTGTTGAAACTTACAAACAAACACAAAACTCTTACATTTCAAACCAAAAGTGTCCACGGCTTTGTTAAGATGTACAGTATTTAAATCTGTTTTCTGTTGAACAAGAGCAGAGATTCTTTTAATAATAACTTGGCAAAGAAATCCAGCAAACATCATTTATATGTGGTATTGAATATGATTTACCAACGTTCACGTCCAGAAGCCTGGACATGGTTAGAATGTTACTTCCAAGTCTCCAAGAGATGAAAAACAGGGACAGGTTTATTCATCAGGTGTGAGGAGGGAAAAGCTTACCAATCGATATAATAAAAAAAAGTCAGTTTGAAATCGACTCTGACCACGTGGTCTGATTTCAGAGAATATTTACATTTATTTTGTACACACGTGGTGGTTTTTGCACCCCTACCTCTCTTCGAACCCAATGTGTATGTAATAAATGGATGGCCTATTTCTTTGTTCTAATGCTGCTGATATTGTTGCCGTATAAATTTCAAAATAATACCTAATCTCAAATATACACCTTCAAACCAGGTCATTTGAGTCGAATGTAAAGAGAAATCCAACTTTGACTTTGTTTTTGTAAGTTGGAGGTTTTTTACCGGCCTGGTCACCCTGGCTCGGAGCCTTTGAAGCATACTTGTCTCAGCTGATGCAATTGTAGGATTCATCTCCCGCTGTTCATGCACTCAATCCTTAGATCTGCTTGCATTGCAATGGCTGGAGGCCCTGGTGGCGTGCCGATGAATCATAGTTCCCGGGTGTGTATTTTGGCCCCGCTGAGATTTGGGAAAGGCCCGTGCACTAATGCACTTCCGCTAAAGGTGACTCCAGTGGCATTCTGGAATGAGTAATCCACTCTTGCCAGGTGACCACATGAAGGAGGCAGAGTAATTCACTTAGCGTGTGGTTGCGTTTCAGTCTGGATCCATAATGACCGTGTAATGCATGGAAACCCCTTGCTGCCTGTTTCCGATTTGCTGGAATACAGTGCGAAAAATGAGATACAAGGCAATGAACAGGTTATGGTGCGAACCACCGTAATGCTCGCGATTTATTTAATCGGCAAGGTAATAGTGTGTCAGTGTGTGTCAGTGTGTCACACACAGATTAATGTTGTCCCAGGCAGAGATTATCGCAATAACGAGATGCACATCAATATTGCAAAAGTAAACTGTGTAATCCTAGTACTCATGATTTAATAATGACTGTTTAATGCTGTTTCTGAAGGTATCGGTTATAATTGTCCCCCGTCGCTCAGCGGAGCGAAAGGGGGACTATGGCTTTCCCCTCCGTCCGTCCGTCCGTCCGTCCGTGCGGGCGGGCGTGTGCGTGTGGGCGTGCGTGCGTAAGCGAAGGACCGCATTCGAATTTGGTGTGTGGGTGCAACCCACGTCAAAATCCAAGATGGCCACCGCCATGTATGTCTGATGCCATGTATGTCTGAACCTTGTAACCTGCATATCTTGAAAAATAAGCGAAGTACAAACTTCTAATCTGGTGTGTGGGTGTATCTCGGCATAAGGACGAGCGCTATTGAAAATTGGGTCGCCACGTCAAAATCCAAGATGGCCGCCACCATATATATGTCTGAAACTTGTGAGCGAAATATCTCGAAAAATAAGCGAAGTACCAACGTCTAATCTGGTGTGTGGGTGTATCTAGGCACAAGGAAGAACGCTGTTTAAAATTGGGTCGCCACGTCAAAATCCAAGATGGCCGCCGCCATGTATGTCTGAACCTTGTGAGATGAATATTTTGAAAAATAAGCGAAGTACCAACTTCTAATTTGGTGTGGGTGTATCTAGGCATAAGGACGAACGCTATTGAAAATTGGGTCGCCACGTCAAAATCCAAGATGGCCGCCGCCATGTATGTCTGAACCTTGTGAGATGAATATTTTGAAAAATAAGCGAAGTACCAACTTCTAATCTGGTGTGTGGGTGTATCTAGGCATAAGGACGAACGCTATTGAAAATTGGGTTGCCACGTCAAAATCCAAGATGGCCGCCACCATATATATGTCTGAAACTTGTGAGCGAAATATCTCGAACAATAAGCGAAGTACCAACGTCTAATCTGGTGTGTGGGTGTATCTATTGGGTCACCACGTCAAAATCCAAGATGGCCGCCACCATATATATGCCTGAACCTTGTGAGCGAAATATCTCGAAAAATAAGCAAAGTACCAACTTCTAATCTGGTGTGTGGGTGTATCTAGGCACACGGAAGAACGCTGTTTAAAATTGGGTCGCCACGTCAAAATCCAAGATGGCCGCCGCCATGTATGTCTGAACCTTGTGAGATGAATATCTTGAAAAATAAGCGAAGTACCAACTTCTAATTTGGTGTGTGGGGGTATCTCGCCATAAGGAAGAACGCTATTGAAAATTGGGTCGCCACGTCAAAATCCAAGATGGCCGCCACCATATATATGTCTGAACCTTGTGAGCGAAATATCTCGGAAAAATAAGCAAAGTACCAACTTCTAATCTGGTGTGTGGGTGTATCTAGGCACACGGAAGAACGCTGCTTAAAATTGGGTCGCCACGTCAAAATCCAAGATGGCCGCCGCCATGTATGTCTGAATCTTGAGAAGAATATCTTGAAAGATAAGCGAAGTACCAACTTCTAATTTGGTGTGTGGGTGTATCTCGGCATAAGGAAGACCGCTATTGTAAAGTGGGTCGCCACGTCAAAATCCAGGACGGCCGCCACCATATATATGTCTGAACCTTGTGAGCGAAATATCTTGAAAAATAAGCGAAGTACCTTCTGGTGTGTGGGTGTATCTAGGCATAAGGAAGAACGCTATTGAAAATTGGGTCGCCACGTCAAAATCCAAGATGGCCGCCTCCATGTATGTCTGACCCTTGTGAGCGAAATATCATATCACAGCATGTTTTCTGCGTGTTCCACTTTGTCAACTCACATCACTTCCCTGACGGGGGACCTCGGCGTAACGCTTGTTATTTTTGTCCCCCGTCGCACCGCGGAGCGAAAGCGGGATTACACTATGGTTTTCCCCTCCGTCCGTGTGTCCGTGTGTCCGTCGGTCCGTGCGTGCGTGCGTGCGTGCGTGCGTACATGCGTGCATACGTGCGTAAGCGAAGGACCGTATTCAAATTTGGTGTGTGGGTGCAACCCACGTCAAAATCCAAGATGGCCGCCGCCATGTATGTCTGATGCCATGTATGTCTGAACCTTGTGAGATGAATATCTTGAAAAATAAGTGAAGTACCAACTTCTAATCTGGTGTGTGGGTGTATCTAGGCATAAGGAAGAACACAACAACAAACAACATGCATTTTAAAGGCCATTTTCCCTGCTAGAGCGGGGGTTAGCCTTGCGGTCCCCATGACAATCTTCTCCATTTTCCCCTATTTTCTGCATCTCTCCTTGTTAACCCCCTTGCCCGCATTTCTTCTTCCACCATCTTTAGCCAAGTCTTTCTCGGTCTTCCCCGTCCTCTGCTACCTTCTACATTCATTTCCATCACTCTTCTCAACCAGTCGCTTTCATCCTTCCTCAACACATGACCAAACCATCTCAACCTGTTCCTCTTCACAGCATCAATCACAGGCTCTATTCCCATCATCTTTCGCAAATCATCATTTGTCTTCCTCTCTCTCAATGATACTCCGCACATCCGTCGAACCATTCGCATTTCCACCCTTTCCAACCTACGTTGCTGCTCTACGCATAAGGAAGAACGCTGTTGAAAATTGGGTCGCCACGTCAAAATCCAAGATGGCCGCCACCATATATATGTCTGAACATTGTGAGTGGAATATCTTGAAAAATAAGCGAAGTACTAACTTCTAATCTGGTGTGTGTGTGTGTGTGTGTGTGTGTGTGTGTGTGTATCTAGGCATAAGGGAGAACGCTATTGAAAATTGGGTCGCCACGTCAAAATCCAAGATGGCCACCACCATATATATGTCTGTACCTTGTGAACGAAATATCTTGAAAAATAAGCGAAGTACCAACTTCTAATCTGGTGTGTGGGTGTATATAGGCATAAGGAAGAACCCTATTGAAAATTGGGTCGCCACGTCAAAATCCAAAATGGCCGCCACCATATATATGTCTGAACCTTGTGAACGAAATATCTTGAAAAATAAGCGAAGTACCAACTTCTAATCTGGTGTGTGTGTGTATCTACGCATAAGGAAGAACGCTGTTTAAAATTGGGTCGCCACGTCAAAATCCAAGATGGCCGCCGCCATGTATGTCTGAACCTTGTGAGATGAATATTTTGAAAAATAAGCGAAGTACCAACTTCTAATTTGGTGTGGGTGTATCTAGGCATAAGGACGAACGCTATTGAAAATTGGGTCGCCACGTCAAAATCCAAGATGGCCGCCGCCATGTATGTCTGAACCTTGTGAGATGAATATTTTGAAAAATAAGCGAAGTACCAACTTCTAATCTGGTGTGTGGGTGTATCTAGGCATAAGGACGAACGCTATTGAAAATTGGGTCGCCACGTCAAAATCCAAGATGGCCGCCACCATATATATGTCTGAAACTTGTGAGCGAAATATCTCGAACAATAAGCGAAGTACCAACGTCTAATCTGGTGTGTGGGTGTATCTATTGGGTCACCACGTCAAAATCCAAGATGGCCGCCACCATATATATGCCTGAACCTTGTGAGCGAAATATCTCGAAAAATAAGCAAAGTACCAACTTCTAATCTGGTGTGTGGGTGTATCTAGGCACACGGAAGAACGCTGTTTAAAATTGGGTCGCCACGTCAAAATCCAAGATGGCCGCCGCCATGTATGTCTGAACCTTGTGAGATGAATATCTTGAAAAATAAGCGAAGTACCAACTTCTAATTTGGTGTGTGGGGGTATCTCGCCATAAGGAAGAACGCTATTGAAAATTGGGTCGCCACGTCAAAATCCAAGATGGCCGCCACCATATATATGTCTGAACCTTGTGAGCGAAATATCTCGGAAAAATAAGCAAAGTACCAACTTCTAATCTGGTGTGTGGGTGTATCTAGGCACACGGAAGAACGCTGCTTAAAATTGGGTCGCCACGTCAAAATCCAAGATGGCCGCCGCCATGTATGTCTGAATCTTGAGAAGAATATCTTGAAAGATAAGCGAAGTACCAACTTCTAATTTGGTGTGTGGGTGTATCTCGGCATAAGGAAGACCGCTATTGTAAAGTGGGTCGCCACGTCAAAATCCAGGACGGCCGCCACCATATATATGTCTGAACCTTGTGAGCGAAATATCTTGAAAAATAAGCGAAGTACCTTCTGGTGTGTGGGTGTATCTAGGCATAAGGAAGAACGCTATTGAAAATTGGGTCGCCACGTCAAAATCCAAGATGGCCGCCTCCATGTATGTCTGACCCTTGTGAGCGAAATATCATATCACAGCATGTTTTCTGCGTGTTCCACTTTGTCAACTCACATCACTTCCCTGACGGGGGACCTCGGCGTAACGCTTGTTATTTTTGTCCCCCGTCGCACCGCGGAGCGAAAGCGGGATTACACTATGGTTTTCCCCTCCGTCCGTGTGTCCGTGTGTCCGTCGGTCCGTGCGTGCGTGCGTGCGTGCGTGCGTACATGCGTGCATACGTGCGTAAGCGAAGGACCGTATTCAAATTTGGTGTGTGGGTGCAACCCACGTCAAAATCCAAGATGGCCGCCGCCATGTATGTCTGATGCCATGTATGTCTGAACCTTGTGAGATGAATATCTTGAAAAATAAGTGAAGTACCAACTTCTAATCTGGTGTGTGGGTGTATCTAGGCATAAGGAAGAACACAACAACAAACAACATGCATTTTAAAGGCCATTTTCCCTGCTAGAGCGGGGGTTAGCCTTGCGGTCCCCATGACAATCTTCTCCATTTTCCCCTATTTTCTGCATCTCTCCTTGTTAACCCCCTTGCCCGCATTTCTTCTTCCACCATCTTTAGCCAAGTCTTTCTCGGTCTTCCCCGTCCTCTGCTACCTTCTACATTCATTTCCATCACTCTTCTCAACCAGTCGCTTTCATCCTTCCTCAACACATGACCAAACCATCTCAACCTGTTCCTCTTCACAGCATCAATCACAGGCTCTATTCCCATCATCTTTCGCAAATCATCATTTGTCTTCCTCTCTCTCAATGATACTCCGCACATCCGTCGAACCATTCGCATTTCCACCCTTTCCAACCTACGTTGCTGCTCTACGCATAAGGAAGAACGCTGTTGAAAATTGGGTCGCCACGTCAAAATCCAAGATGGCCGCCACCATATATATGTCTGAACATTGTGAGTGGAATATCTTGAAAAATAAGCGAAGTACTAACTTCTAATCTGGTGTGTGTGTGTGTGTGTGTGTGTGTGTGTGTGTATCTAGGCATAAGGGAGAACGCTATTGAAAATTGGGTCGCCACGTCAAAATCCAAGATGGCCACCACCATATATATGTCTGTACCTTGTGAACGAAATATCTTGAAAAATAAGCGAAGTACCAACTTCTAATCTGGTGTGTGGGTGTATATAGGCATAAGGAAGAACCCTATTGAAAATTGGGTCGCCACGTCAAAATCCAAAATGGCCGCCACCATATATATGTCTGAACCTTGTGAACGAAATATCTTGAAAAATAAGCGAAGTACCAACTTCTAATCTGGTGTGTGTGTGTATCTACGCATAAGGAAGAACGCTGTTTAAAATTGGGTCGCCACGTCAAAATCCAAGATGGCCGCCGCCATGTATGTCTGAACCTTGTGAGATGAATATTTTGAAAAATAAGCGAAGTACCAACTTCTAATTTGGTGTGGGTGTATCTAGGCATAAGGACGAACGCTATTGAAAATTGGGTCGCCACGTCAAAATCCAAGATGGCCGCCGCCATGTATGTCTGAACCTTGTGAGATGAATATTTTGAAAAATAAGCGAAGTACCAACTTCTAATCTGGTGTGTGGGTGTATCTAGGCATAAGGACGAACGCTATTGAAAATTGGGTCGCCACGTCAAAATCCAAGATGGCCGCCACCATATATATGTCTGAAACTTGTGAGCGAAATATCTCGAACAATAAGCGAAGTACCAACGTCTAATCTGGTGTGTGGGTGTATCTATTGGGTCACCACGTCAAAATCCAAGATGGCCGCCACCATATATATGCCTGAACCTTGTGAGCGAAATATCTCGAAAAATAAGCAAAGTACCAACTTCTAATCTGGTGTGTGGGTGTATCTAGGCACACGGAAGAACGCTGTTTAAAATTGGGTCGCCACGTCAAAATCCAAGATGGCCGCCGCCATGTATGTCTGAACCTTGTGAGATGAATATCTTGAAAAATAAGCGAAGTACCAACTTCTAATTTGGTGTGTGGGGGTATCTCGCCATAAGGAAGAACGCTATTGAAAATTGGGTCGCCACGTCAAAATCCAAGATGGCCGCCACCATATATATGTCTGAACCTTGTGAGCGAAATATCTCGGAAAAATAAGCAAAGTACCAACTTCTAATCTGGTGTGTGGGTGTATCTAGGCACACGGAAGAACGCTGCTTAAAATTGGGTCGCCACGTCAAAATCCAAGATGGCCGCCGCCATGTATGTCTGAATCTTGAGAAGAATATCTTGAAAGATAAGCGAAGTACCAACTTCTAATTTGGTGTGTGGGTGTATCTCGGCATAAGGAAGACCGCTATTGTAAAGTGGGTCGCCACGTCAAAATCCAGGACGGCCGCCACCATATATATGTCTGAACCTTGTGAGCGAAATATCTTGAAAAATAAGCGAAGTACCTTCTGGTGTGTGGGTGTATCTAGGCATAAGGAAGAACGCTATTGAAAATTGGGTCGCCACGTCAAAATCCAAGATGGCCGCCTCCATGTATGTCTGACCCTTGTGAGCGAAATATCATATCACAGCATGTTTTCTGCGTGTTCCACTTTGTCAACTCACATCACTTCCCTGACGGGGGACCTCGGCGTAACGCTTGTTATTTTTGTCCCCCGTCGCACCGCGGAGCGAAAGCGGGATTACACTATGGTTTTCCCCTCCGTCCGTGTGTCCGTGTGTCCGTCGGTCCGTGCGTGCGTGCGTGCGTGCGTGCGTACATGCGTGCATACGTGCGTAAGCGAAGGACCGTATTCAAATTTGGTGTGTGGGTGCAACCCACGTCAAAATCCAAGATGGCCGCCGCCATGTATGTCTGATGCCATGTATGTCTGAACCTTGTGAGATGAATATCTTGAAAAATAAGTGAAGTACCAACTTCTAATCTGGTGTGTGGGTGTATCTAGGCATAAGGAAGAACACAACAACAAACAACATGCATTTTAAAGGCCATTTTCCCTGCTAGAGCGGGGGTTAGCCTTGCGGTCCCCATGACAATCTTCTCCATTTTCCCCTATTTTCTGCATCTCTCCTTGTTAACCCCCTTGCCCGCATTTCTTCTTCCACCATCTTTAGCCAAGTCTTTCTCGGTCTTCCCCGTCCTCTGCTACCTTCTACATTCATTTCCATCACTCTTCTCAACCAGTCGCTTTCATCCTTCCTCAACACATGACCAAACCATCTCAACCTGTTCCTCTTCACAGCATCAATCACAGGCTCTATTCCCATCATCTTTCGCAAATCATCATTTGTCTTCCTCTCTCTCAATGATACTCCGCACATCCGTCGAACCATTCGCATTTCCACCCTTTCCAACCTACGTTGCTGCTCTACGCATAAGGAAGAACGCTGTTGAAAATTGGGTCGCCACGTCAAAATCCAAGATGGCCGCCACCATATATATGTCTGAACATTGTGAGTGGAATATCTTGAAAAATAAGCGAAGTACTAACTTCTAATCTGGTGTGTGTGTGTGTGTGTGTGTGTGTGTGTGTGTGTGTGTGTGTATCTAGGCATAAGGGAGAACGCTATTGAAAATTGGGTCGCCACGTCAAAATCCAAGATGGCCACCACCATATATATGTCTGTACCTTGTGAACGAAATATCTTGAAAAATAAGCGAAGTACCAACTTCTAATCTGGTGTGTGGGTGTATATAGGCATAAGGAAGAACCCTATTGAAAATTGGGTCGCCACGTCAAAATCCAAAATGGCCGCCACCATATATATGTCTGAACCTTGTGAACGAAATATCTTGAAAAATAAGCGAAGTACCAACTTCTAATCTGGTGTGTGTGTGTATCTACGCATAAGGAAGAACGCTATTGAAAATTGGGTCGCCACGTCAAAATCCAAGATGGCCGCCGCCATGTATGTCTGAACCTTGTGAGCGGAATATCTTGAAAAATAAGCGAAGTACCAACTTCTAATCTGGTGTGTGTGTGTATCTACGCATAAGGAAGAACGCTATTGAAAATTGGTTCGCCACGTCAACATCCAAGATGGCCGCCTCCATGTATGTCTGAACCTTGTGAGCGAAATATCATATCATAGCATGTTTTCTGCGTCTTCCACTTTGTCAACTCACATCACTTCCCCGACGGGGGACCTAGGCGTAAGGCTTGTCATGATTTACTTTTTCAGATATTTCTGCACCAACACCGAAAAGTAGAAGTAACTAATAATGACTGTTTGCCAAAGTTCCAAATCTTGTATTGTTTACTTTTTTTTTTTTTTTTTTTTTTTTGAGGTATACTGAATCGAGGCTCGTGAAAGAGCTAAAATTGATACAATTTTGATACAATTGATACAAATTTTGATACACTTGATACAATTGCACATTCACGAAGTATGTTTTTATACACATAGTCTCGGCTCGTGGAAGAGCGAGAACATGGAACGGATCAGGACGCAACAGAACAAAAGGAACAGTAGAGAGAGGGAGGAAACGCCAACGGCAGGGTTTAAGGACAAGATAGAGGAAAACAGCCAAACAATGAATGTGTGGAGGAATGGGGGTCAGGAAAGGACGCATGGGGTGGAAAAAATGGATACAGAAGGAAACTGAGGGATAAACTAGAAATTTGGAAGGAGGTGGGATTGGGGTGGGATTAGCGGGCGTAGAAAATATCATGGTTTTGGGTTGAGGGTGATCTGAGAGGGTGGTGAACAGTTTTCTTGAAGACCAGGAGGGAAGAATGAGATTGAAGGGGATGTGGAAGTTGGTTCCACAGGTGGGAAAAACGAGGAGCAAATGAGTGTAAGTGAGCAGAAAGCCTGGGTTTTGATAGTTTACCAGAAGAGGATTGATAGTGGACTGTGGGTGTCCTGCAGAAACCTGTGGAGACAAAGCATGGAAAGAGCAGATAGTGCAAGACCGCCAAGGAGGTGGTAGAAGACAGAGACCACTGACCTGTCTGCAATGGAAAAGTGATAAGCCCATAGACAGCCTCAGCACGAGAAATTCCAATGATCTTGACATCCCTAGTTTTGATGCGTCGAGGTAAGCAAGGTTCGCACAGGAGTCAGCCCAGATGGGATTGCATCAAGCTGTGGATAGGAGTTCTGGTGTGCCAAGGATGGACCTTCGTATTGCGGAGGATGCCCAGTCGGCGATTGACTTTGGAGGCTGAAATGGGGTTTTCCCAAGAAAGATCATGGCTGATAATGAGACCCAGGAGTTTGAGTGACTAAAGATCCTCAAGAGGATTGTTAAGAAAGCAGATGGGAGACAGTCCTTGTATAGAAAGAGAGAGCGAGAGACAGAGATTTGTCAGGATTGAAAGACGTATTCCAAGTGTTTTAACAGCTTTTCTCAACGCCTGAAGAGAAGGAAGACTGCTGCCTGCCAATCTGAAGGATGTAACGGCAGAGGGTGGACTCATTAACAAATAGATAAAGGGGATTGATCCTTCGTGACTGTTGTTTCTCAATCTATCGAATGCTTTTATAATTGATATTTTCCAGTTGGTTTCACCCAAACACAGAACTTAATTCTGTTTTATTCAAGTGTTGTAACACGCATACAAACTTTGATGATGCTCCGTGATCAAACTAGCCAGGGAACCAATTGATCCCTGACTTTTTGCAAAAGTAATACCATCGATCCTTAATATTCCCATGCTGCTGAAGGACAGTTTGCTGCCTTAACATTCCCTTTTAAGACAAGAATGTAGCTCTTGTAGCATCCAAGCCTGTTCGGGGATTGCAGGATAGCCTTCGAGGTATGTGCACTCACCTTTCGGCTGTCTAGCCTGGGTTCGAACCTTGGCCCAGTTATAAACCGTTCCCAGAGTGTGCGCTGTCCATCGGATGGACGTTAAGCCGAAGGACACGTCTGAAAGCACTCGTCGTTGATAGACATCAACAATCTGACAGTGTCTCCTGCAAAGAGTAGGCATGCTATTGCCGGCACCCTGGCCGAATTCCAAATTCTGACCTGATTGACTGCTGGGATGACAACAGCAAAGCACCCAGAACAACCTTTGCCCAATAACTGCTTCAGCAGCACAGGCATTCTGTAAAGAGTATGGTACTTTTGATTGATTGAATTCTGATTGACCTAAACTAAACAGGTCACGGATGAGCAAATTATTGCTGACTGATGTTAACTCTCCTTGAGATTAATCTGGCATGATGATTTGAATATTCAGAATTCTGTTTTTGAATTTGAAACTATACCGTGCAGCAGTGTTTTAATACTTTTTCGATTGATTGTAATATGAACAAACCCTGAAGGTCGTCATGTTCTTCATTCGTTCGGTTTGTATGTTTGCCACTCTTCCCCAACTCGTCTACTTTGGACCTTGTCATTTAAAAAAGATATATTCAATAACATTCGAGCATTTGTGCACTTGAACCTGGAACTTTATTGGCATTTTCAAAAGTTTTTATGGCAATTTTGATCCATTGCCATTATGACTTTGATGTTTCCATTAATTGGGCAACATCAAAGAAAGGGGGATGTAAATGAGATGTGGAATTCTTCAACCAAACAAAAGCACCAATAAGCAATGTTGGAATGCATGACAAATGCAACTTCAAAAATCCACCAAAAAACCCAAATCAGCGGATACCAAAATATATATTTTTGATTTTTGTAGATCTCATCAAGAGCTGTCCAACAATATATTTGGGCAGTTTTATTTTTGATACCCCCCCTCCATATGTGTTATTTTGGCCTATGCTTAATAAAAAATGCCAAAAATTTAAATTTCAGGGGGTTAATGACCAGTGGGATGACTAGAAACCAAACGTGTCTTACAGAATTTGGAAGACTGGGCCATACAGTTCTTCCAGCAATACCAGTATATTAGCACCTGCATCCCCATACAGGGTAAAGGATTAGGTTTAGGTTCAAATCAAATTCACTTATCTTTTGTCTGGAAACTTGCCTAAGGTGAGTTAGGGTGTGTGTGTGTGTGTGTGTGTGTGTGTGTGTGTGTGTGTGTGTGTGTGTGTGTGTGTGTGTGTGTGTGTGTGTGTGTGTGTGTGTGTGTGTGTGTGTGTGTGTGTGTGTGTGTGTGTGTGTGTGTGTGTGTGTGTGTGTGTGTGTGTACGTACTTACGTACGTACACCAATTCTCATACATGTGTTTTTTGAAAGCTCTATTCATTATGAGTCAAACGACGTGCACACGATGGGAGCATGTAATTTGAGCCCAGGGTTATTTTTCTGGTCAAGTCCACTTTAGTTGACGTTTGTCAGGTCAAAGAGTTAAAAAACAAATTGAAGAATGACTTGCCTTTTTTAAAACTCAGTGGCTCCCAAAAACTCCCAGGTGAATTTCTCCAGCAAAATCTGAGTGTGTTGGGAAAACGGCTCTGCTTGAGAGTACGGAATGGCCAGAAATGAGTTATTGCCGGCACACTGAACAAATGACAAATTCCTGACACCTTCAGTTGAACAGCCAAGCCTATCCCACAATGATGGAGTAATTGGGATGATGATGATGATGGTGGTAGTGGTCGTCGTGGTGGTGGTGGTGGTGGTGGTAGTAGTAGTAGTAGTAGTAGTAGTAGTAGTAGTAGTAGTAGTAGTAGCAGTAGTAGTAGTAGTAGCAGTAGTAGTAGTAGTATAAGTAGTAGTAGCAGTAGTAGTGTTATGATATCTTGTATGGATAATCGCACAGATTAACATAAGATAGCAATTGTTTGTTTGTCTTTACTTCCTGACATTGCAGCTCTGTAGTTCATCAGACGCTCTATTATCCACTGTTCCTTGTTACTATGGCAGCATGCTTTCAGTTTTTGCCTGGATATTCTCACCGAATACCTTGGGATTTTATCTCTCAAGGAATGTTAATTTATTTGCTTTGCAAAAGGAAATTTCCAACAACTTGTCTGTTTGATATGGTACAAAAGGTCTTGAGAAGTATGCAATCTGAGGAGGTATGTTATGGTGTGTCTGTTTCTGGTTAATTATTTTACAAGCAGTTATATTTTTATTCGAGGTGTAAATGGTTGATGAAATGATGGAGTGAACCTCAAAAGTTAGATCTCAAGACATTCTCCAAGCTAATATATCTGACGTTCAACTGTTTCGCTCTGTCTTTGGCGAAAAGTTTTGATCCTCTGGGAAACCTTTGTTTTCTTTCAGGTGGGATTTGTGTTGAAAGGTCGCTTTATATCCGTCTTCAGTTTCGTAGAATCGTCCGTTCTGTGGAGTTTAGCCTGTCATGTGGTTTCTTACATAGCAAACTAGCTCCTTCCCTTCCACTTACCAGGATAGCTGATGTAACAGTGGGCTAAGGTAAGGTCAGAGTTTACATTTCACCGTTGAGCTGTCTAGCCTGGGTTTTATTCCCAACCCAACTATAAACCGTTGCTCTGGTGATTCACAAACAGGGCGTTGCATCAATGAGTACACTGGCCTTCGTTGGAGCGATAAGCTGGGTATCCCTGCTGAGCTAACATTCGCCGGTGTATTTCGCAATAATACGCTGTCATGTCATGTCATGTCATGTACCGCCACCCTGGTCAAATTCAAAATTCCTGATGTGACTACTGCTGGGAAGAGAAATGGTAAAACACCCAGTGTTTCTTTGCCATGATGCTGCTTTCATCGTAACTTTGAACCTAGGTTTGTGTTGTCTTGTAATGGCATTACTATAAATTTGAGAGAATATTGTGTAATTTTGTAATTTGTTGTGATAAGATTTCATGGTGTTGAGGGAAGGTGAATTTGTTTTCACTTTGACTTTTCTTCTCTTCTCATCTTCCTTCCTCTTTTTCTCTTCATTCTCTTCCTACTTATTTTCTATAGTTCTAATAAAACAGTTTTTGTTATAACTTAAGTAACTAAATATGCTAGGATGCATGTCAAATTATCTATTATCGTGATTTAGTGACCTCTCACCTCTTACCCTTGGGATGTTCAGGGTATTTTGTACTTTGGGGGATTCTCGATCCCCAGAACTGGACTATTTTGCTGTTTTTGATGCAAGTGTAAAATTTGTTGCACAAGAGGATTTCCTCCCGTTTTGCCTCAAAATAGTTTTTAATGAAGTTGATTTGGCCATTTTTCCACCCTCTCACTCTTATGACCCAATGTACCAGCTGGCTGCTGTGAAAGTTCATTTGATTAATTGAAAAGTCTATTGCATCATCATTGGTATTTGCTGATAAATTTGTGTTGTCTTTTATTTTTATTTTTTTAAAATTTATTTATTTATTTTTGTATACAAAGTCGAGGCCATGCAAGAGCTAACACATACACACAAGCATAAACATAGACAGAAACACATGAAACATAATAAAGGGAGTGGGAGACAAGAGGGGGAGAGAGAGAGGAAAGCACAACAACAGTAGAGAACAGGGACATTGGGAGATCTATGGAAGAGAGAGGGCTGGGTGGGGTACACGGGATAAACAAGGTGGACACTACAAGGACTTTCAGTAAAGAAAATGGAATTTGAAGAAGGTGGGTTTGGGGTGGATTAACGGGGGTAGAAAAGATCAAGTTTTTGGATGGGGGAAGATGTGATATGGTGGTGAACAGCTGTTTTGAAAACCTGGAGACTTGGAGGTTTTGAAGACCTGGAGTTTTGATTGAAACAAGTCAAATATTCTTTCTCTTGCAATGAAGAGACTACCAAATCCTCCTTTCAGCTTATGTTAACTTTTCCAGCAGTTGTAATCTTTTGAGTATTTAATTATTAAATGACCTTCCATGGGTAGACCACATTTCCAAACAAGCCTTTGAAGTTTGATGTTGACTGGGTATATTATGTCCTTTTTCAGAGCCTCTGAGCTCTTCAGAAATGTACTAGGTTTTTGTGTGTGGTGTCATTGAATGACAATTCAAACGTAGGACGATGACTCCATTAAACAACCTTGCATTTGTGATAGCATCCAAAACGAAGGTTATTTTCTTTTTTTCTTGCGAGCAAGAATTGCTGCGGAGCCATGTTGAGAATACAACAGACATACAAGCAAATTATATCACAACACACAAGGATTCCTATATAACTGAATCAGCAAATCAAAAGACAAGTTAGAAGGCGGAAAATGAAGCATCAATATAAATCGGGTTGCACCAAGTTGACATTGATCCAATAAGGTGTAAATTAGCCCAATAGTCTGAAAAACCCTCTTTTCCTTTTTGCAAACGACATCACATTGTGTTGTACAGCCCTTCCATCCCTCTGCGAGGCAGATGGATCTCTCTATGCTGATCTGGAAATGATTAGATACTGGTCTAATAAATTATACTGGATTAGATACTGGAAATGGAACGTCCTTCAATCCGGGGAAATCTCAGTCTCACCCTTTCGTTCCAAACGGATTATCAAAGGAACCCACCTATTTCCTTGGTCATCCATTGGAAGAGATTGTCTCTTGAACATTTGGTTTCACAATCAGCCATGACCTTTCCTGGACCGACCACATAGCAAAGCTCACCACTGTCGGTCCGTCTTTCTTTGGAAAATCAGAGCTACTCACAGTCTACAAGGCCTTTGTCCGTAGCTCCCTGCTATGGGCTGGTGCCCCAACCTCACATTTATCTCTCCTGCATTCTGTGAAATTTAAAGCTCTCAAAATTATTGGCATCTCTCATAATGGGGATGAAACAAAGGTCTGTGGGCCACATCAGAGGTAGGTCAGTGGTCTCCCGGTTCTCTACCCTCCGTCTCAGCATCCGACCCTCCCCATCTTCTCGCAGGCCTAGCAAGCAGGCCTGCACTGATGTCATTTTTGAGAGCTTACAGATGCCTCTTTGAGACCACCATTACATTACTTTGGTTGGTACCTGAAAGGATGAAAGGATTGATCCCTCTGCTCTCTCGGCCCTCTGACTCTTCACATCTCCGGTATGTGTTCTACAAATTTTCATTGAACTCCCAAAATCCGCATTTACCGTCCACCTCCGCTCTTTTTTTTTTGTCTTTTCTCCCATTTAAGGAACAACCTTCCTGAAGCTGTTCAATCCTACACTTCCCTCCAGGACTTCAGGTTAGAAGGAAAACCACAATTTCATGTTGTTTCCTTCAGTCTGGATCCATAATGTCCATGTAATGCATGGAAACCCCTTGCTGCCTGTTCCCGATTTGCTGGAATACAGTGTGGAAAAATTAGATACAAGGCAATAAACAGGTTATGCTGCTGCAAACTGTATTCTAACAGCTATATCATGTTCATCTTGCCTTTGTTTCAAATTTCGTCGAGTTTCAAAAATGTAGATTTGGTCACAGTCTTTGCATGATGAATGGTAAACTACTCCAGATTTGTCACCAGTTGATATTGTGTCCTTAGGTTTTGAAATGACAGCATGGATGCTGCGTCGAGGCTTGTAGGCTACACCAATCCTTGCGCTGCGTACTATCTTGCCAATCCTTTCAGAAAGGCCCGGCTAGTACGGCAGTAGACAGTGCCCAAGCGTGTCTGGCTCCTTCCGTTCTGTCTGTTTTAGTTCTTTCAGGATAGGAAGTATCACTTTGCTATACGCATTTTGAGCAAGACTCCTCGAACTAATCTGATTTCTTTATTTGCATCGGCTTTGGATGACACAATCCACACCAGAGCTGCCAATGTCCATGCTACACTGCGTTGTGGGAGATTGGGTTGCAGGAATTAAAATCCAGTAATCCGTTGGTGTGGGTTGGTTTCCTGTAGACCGACGTCTTTAGGTAGCCATCAGGCTTACGGTGTACAGCCACATCCAAAAAAGACAATTTGCTTTCTTTTTCCGTTTCAATTGCAAATTGGCGAAAGTGTCATCCACATACCTGTTCCAGTATCATAGGAGTCAATTCCCATGGGACTCAAATATCTTTCGATCAAGTTCCTCCATTACCAAGGTAGCCACAATGGCAGAGACCGGTGAACCCATAGCTGTACCAAATATTTGTCGATTAGTGTGTGCCATCGTAGATGAAGGTAGTGCTATTTAGACACATCTCCAGCAGGCCGGTAACGTCCTCAGTTGTCATTTGGCTGTTTTGACAAGCCATTTTCCAATCATTAGAATGTTTCAAACGATCGAGCGTGGCACTCGCCGCCATATCCACCGGGATATTGGTGAAGAGTGAAATCGCGTCCAAATATGCCATTGTCCCGTCTTCTTAGGCCTAAGTCACACATAGGCGGATATTTTGGCGACTGCCGGCGATCAAGATTTTTCGGCGACTACTGGCGATTTTGGGCGGTCAAATATGGTCAGGCGGCAGTATGGCGACTGCAGGCGGCCACATTGCGACTGCATTGCAACGACGCCCCGAGTGGGATGGCGACTGTTGAAGATCGACGACGACTGCATTGCGGATGCACGGCGGCAGCGTGGCGACAGTCTGGCGGCTAGATTACGACCGATGGCGGATCATCCATTTACTCCGACGTCCGCAAGACTGCAATAAGACCGCCGGCGATTGGAGACGATTCACACAACTTTTTAAATCTTTATTTCTCTATTTTACATTTCACTTTATTCACTTCAATGATGTATGACATGAAGCATAAAGATGTTTGATGTACAATAAGAAAGTTAATAAAGATGTATCATTGTAATGTAATAATCAAACTTTTCTGCAGGGAGAGAGAATGGAAATAAAGTCCAACAAATTATTTCCACTGGTCCCAAGTCCCATAAATAAAGTTTCCAAAGGACCAAAGTCCCAAAAAGAAAGTTCCCAAAAGTCCCAAGTCCAAACAATAAAGCCATATCCTTGTCGGCACCACAGGACCTCACTCCACGGAGACCCTCACACCATCCTGTCTTGCCATGGAATCGTGGTATGTCGTAATGCAGTCGCCAGGCAGTCGTATCTCTGTCGCCAATGGCCGTAACTCGGCCGCCACTTGTCCTACTGCTGTCGTCGTCAGTCTCCCATAGCCGCAGGGGAGACGTGGCAGTTCTTCTGTAGTCAATATGCAGCCGCAACAGTGTCGGCCCGTAGTCGGGAAGATGCCGCAGGAAGGCCGTATGGCATTCGCATCTCTGCCGTGCTAGCTGGTGGGGCGATGCTGGTGCGATTGCGGAAGACTATGAGCGACTGGGTTGCGGCCGCTTTATGGTCTTATTACGGATACCGACGACAGCATGGCGGTTCCATCACGACAGCATGGCGGATTTTTTTCGAGGACGACTGAGCGTGCCGTTTTTAAACATTTAAAAAAATATTTTGCCCCTTTGCGGCTCTTGCCGACTGCAGCCGACCTGGGGAGGATAACCACGACTACAGAAGACCGTCCATTACGGTTTCATTACGATTGTCGGCGGGTGGTGGCGATTTTTCCAGTCGCCAGTAGTCGCCGACAAATCCGCCTATGTGTGACCTAGGCTTTAGATTCTAACCTCTCATCCTTTTGAAAAATTCACAACTATTCTTGACTGTTTTATCGGTCTTTTTCACAAGTCTGCCGCAAGTCTGGCGAGGTAACCTGACAGTTGGTAAAATGGAGCATTAATAAAGGACGCAGTTGGTCTCAGAGGGACTTTCTCTTTGTGGACCTTGGGAAAACCATATAGTCTGAGTTCTGGTTTGCTGAACCATTGCTGCAGTTGTAGTCTTGGCTGCCCAGCCTGTCTGCTCGTTTTAGCAATGACAATCATGTGTTTAAGGACATGTTGTTGCTTCAGAGTTGGGTCATCAGGTAGTTTTTCATAAGTTTTACCATCCTCCAGTAGCGATATGATTTTACCATGGTACGACTCGTCCATTACTGCCACTGCCCTGCCCTTGTCTGCTGGTGCAAAGATGAAGTCTTTCCTATTTCTCAGACTATTCATAGCCTTCAGCTCTGTTACCGAGAGATTATATTTGTGCTTATTTTTGGGATTGGGATTAAGTTTGTCATTTCAAAACTGAAGGACACAATATCAACTGGTGATAAATCTGGAGTAGTTTACCATTCATCATGCAAAGACTGTGACCAACTCTCCATTGGTGACACTGGAAGGAATTTGAAACAAAGATTAGATGGACATGATAGAGCAGTTGGGCTTTCACTATGTCACTCCCTGTCTGCACTCACATTCTGCCTTATGCACTCATTCGGCCTTGCCATGCTCACGTTCTGCTTTTTACTACATCTTTGCCTTCGTCTTCCTCTCTGCCTCTCATTTTATTTTCACGGTCCTCCCATTGAGAAGCTAATGCTCACCCCTTTCCAGAGATTGTGCATGGCAACCGTTTGTCCACGCTCTTGCCTGGAGTAGGTTAGCCACACCTTTGAGTACGCCATGCTTATCAGAAGAGATATTTGTTAACCAACCCTGTACACACGCACAGGTAGGGATACGAAATGCAAAATACTACCGAGTCACTGTTGGGAGGTCGATTCAAAATTATGCCAAATCAGCAGAGCTTCCCATTGCATGCCAGCAGTCACAACTATGCAAAGAAGAGCTGTTACGTAATAGCCTTGACGCAATTTGCATTTACTGACAGGAAGCTGAAGAATGGGGACTGCTTGTTTTTTTATGATTTGGTGGCCTTCATCTTCTCCCATCTGGTCCACATCACCTGGTCCACTCAATCCCCCTGCCACCTTTTGTGGCCCGAGTTATTCGACTCACTAAAACCAAACACACTTTTGACCTCTCCTCCTTTCACCACCACCTGTGAATTATATTCCTTATAGTATACGAGCCCACTCTTGCTTCTTTTCTTTTTCTTTCAGTCCAGCAATGAAGCAGTTTAGTTTTCACATTTTAGGCCTTATTGTTTGTGCTTTGTTGTAGTCTTTAATTCGCCTTTTGTTGCATTGCCCAACACTTCCTCATGTGTCCTCTTATTTTCAAATTCCATTCTCAATGTGTTTGCTTTCTTGGCTTCTACCATTTGCTGTGCAACTTTTCAATGCTCCTCAATTCCTGCAGATGAAATGTGGTCACATGACAAGCTTTGCATACCAAAAAAGCCCAACAACATAAAAAATGAGGGTTGAGGTGCAGGTGGGGGGAGGTTGAGGAAGGGTGAATATTGAATCATTGTTGTTTTGTAAGCTGCACATCAAGGGAAATGATGAATGTATAATTCCTTTTCCTTCGGTTTGTATTTTAGGAAGAGTATCAGCGGGAAGGGATCAACTGGAACACCATTGATTACATTGACAACACTGGCTGCATAAATCTCATCAGCAAGAAGCCCACGGGATTGTTTCATCTGCTGGATGAGGAATGCAAGTAAGAAGTGTGCATCTAATGGTCATTAACAACCGGATGCTTGCATCTGTAAATGTAACAGAAAGATCTTGCCAACCTTTGTACTTCCAAAATTCCACAACTATCATAACAATAAATCAAATGGATGAAATCCACAGGGTGTTGATTAAGGTATGCTAACTGCTGTGCGAAGCCAGAGCGAGCTGATATTTTGGGCCTTAGCCCTTCGCCGGAGCAGAAGAGGGTTATTATCTGAAACGTCAGCTTCTCCTTGCTTCCCACCGAGGTTAGCATACCTTAATCAACATCCTGTGGATTTCATCCATTGTTCTACCTGTCTGCCTATATGCAGATTGACACGAGCAAGACGTTCTTCATTTTACAATAAATCAAATGGTTTGTATCCTCGCTGACTATTTACTTGAGCTACGAAATTTAGACTACATTGTCAAATTATTTGATAATTATTTGATAATTGATAATTATTGATAATTATTATTTACTTGCGAACGATGCCAAACAAATGTAACAGGTACAGGAACAAAACCGAATATTATGAATTTTGATAGGACGTTGGTTATGAACCCCCCCAGTAGAAGGGTTTGTACGTCAATCAAATGCATGATGATACCATTTGGCGATATCGGTGCACTTTTGCCTGATTCACAGTCATTAGTAGACAAACAAAAAATCGCCGTAGTTGTTATTACCCTTTTTTATTACCATATATTACTTTCATCCCAGATCCACTTTTTTTTGAAATCCCGACTTCTTTCTTTCCTGGAAGTTCTAGCAGTGCCCATGTGTTTTATACCTTTTCCAACTCCCCCCACCCCACCTTCCCATGCCTCCTCCCCCCAAGCCAAGCCCTCTCCCTCCCACGGATCTCCCAATGTCCCTGTTCTTTGCTGTTGTACTTGTGTGCTTCCCTCTCTCTCCCCATCTTATCTCCTGCTCCCTTTATTGTATGTTTTGTGTGTCCGTTTTTTTTCTTTTTTGTGATTGATGTTAGCTCTTACACGAGCCTCGATCTTGTATACAAAAAATTACCCCGTGCATGCGAAGCAAAAAGTGGGGTTAAGCAATTGGGTCACTTCTGTCTGTTCATCTTACTGTCTGTGTACAAACGTCAATTTATGATTGAGGAACCACTTAATTTAAATTGAACGTTTTATTTCGAACACGAATTGGAACATAAGTCGGAAAACGAACCTGTAGTTCAGCAGCGCGTTGGCTCTGAATTTGGCCCAATTGCACTTGTGCAAAGACGAGTGAGATAATTTTTTACTCTATCGGCCTGGCAATCAAAAAAAATACAAATCATTCCAAACAGGAAAATTAACCTTATTAAGGACGTCACAAAGGACACAACCAACAGGCATAGATAACTAATGTAATGTGTTTGAGAGGGTGATGTTATCGGCACTGCAAAAAACGGCGGTAAAACCCAGAATGAATTAATTTATACAACATTTACAATCTTTATTTTATTTAAACTGAACACAAATCTCTTGTCACTTCAAAAATCCTTCAGTCTTGGAATACTTGGATATGTTCTATAGGGTGGTGTCGAAGACTTCTTCAATAGCGTTGAACTTCCAGATTTCTTTTTAAACGATCTTTAAAATCATTATTTTATTCAATTGAAGTATACACTTGAACACCGCACGTTTCGATGAAGCCTCTGGAGATAATTAGAGATATTTTAACACGACAGGATCTTAGGCCTCGCCCAGAATAGTGTGTAGTTTTTGTCTCAACATCTCTAGAAGGACATGTCTGCTGCAGAGAGGGAACAGTGTAGTGTGACGAGATTGATTCCAGGAACTTTTTTGCAGGACTTTTGGGTTGTTTTTTTTCCATTAGAAAAGAGGCAATTGCGAAGGGATATGATACATGCTTAATATTATGAAAGGTATAGATAAAAACGAGTGTGGAAGAGTTATTTCGGCAGAATAGTCATTGACAGGACCAACGACCACAGTCTGACAGTAAAGAAGAAGAGAGTTAGGACAGTTTTAAAGCAGGGGTCTTTCACTCAGAGTAGTTAATGCATGGAATTGTCATCCTTGGAAAGGTACCAGCAGCAGAAACAGTACATAGGTTTAAATTTTAGTTGGATAGATACCTAGAAGCATTGGCGATATAGGGGTACATCAATTGATATATTGTCGCCTTTACAGCCTCTGTGCAACCACGTGACAGTGGCTGAGGCATGAATTGCAAACGCAAGAACAGGTCACTATGTGGATAGCCGGCAAGAGGAATAATTAAACGAAGAGATAACGAGCGATTTGTACCATCACCTTGTGGCTCCGGATGTGGGGATTTAGTGTAATACCATGCCATTTATTAATTTGGCTAATTAGTCCGTGTTTTCCAATGGTCTAACAACAAAACAGATTTCGAATGTCTTTTTCATATTGTTACGTGTTCCTCCCCGACCCCCTGGTCAAGATGTACCTCCGAGCCCCGAGAGGAGCCACGGCAGAAAAATATGTTATTCTGTCAGAAATTAATAGTGAAACCACACCAATGATTATCAACAAACAAATATTGTATTAAAAATCACACAAGAATAACGGTACAACAAATAGCAATCAAAAGTACACTCAACACATCTTATGATGGTACCATCAACTAGCATAGGATAACTCACGGTGTTCCCAGTGAGTGGAAAAACCTTCCCCAATGTCTCTATATTCCCGTCCTCAAGACGAAGTTGACTCGCTACGGCGATCGCTAGAACAATGTCCAATCGAGACCAGAATCCCGTGCAGATGGCAAGGGCAGTCACACCGTCGAAGCAGCTCTCAGGCGCAGGCGGTCGAAGCGACGCAAAAGTCACGTGGTCCAAAACCAAAGGCGAACTCGCGGTGGAATGGGAAATCCCAAAGGCCCCCCCCCCCCTCCCTCCCCAGATACGAACCTTCCCGGTTCAGTCGGCGAACCGCCACTTAAACTTCAAACCCAGCGTTGCGCACACACATCCCTGACAGACGACAGGATGGTGAAAAAAGCTGACGCGTAGCCAAGACCTTTTACTGAACAAAGCGCGAGTGTCAAAATGACCGACGGCTCTGACTTGTCGACACGACCCGGCGATGATTCTTCGGAATTGCAATGCCCAAACCTGACCACGCAGGTGTTTCAATCCCCCAGCGATAACACCTATCGCAGGAACTCCTTTCAAGGAAACTCAAAGGTCACTCGCGACTTTCGTTCGACAACGCTCGCTACGGAGCTGGAAGCTACTTGCTTCTTGTCCGACTTCACTCGCCACGCCCTCGCCTTCTTCTTCTTCTCCGTCTTCCCGTTCCCGATCCGGTTTCCTGTTTCATTTAAAGTTAACCTTTTTACATTTTGATAATACTAATGACCATTTCACTTAAACAATGATGATAATAATACATAGAACCAGAAGTGTTTCTAGTGGATGAAAACCACAACAGCGGAAGTGACGAATCCGTAACAATATGGTCAACTATATGTGGGCTGCTCTAGATTTGGATCACCAAACAATTTATATATTCGGGCCCTTGATGGAAAAACATTCAATATTGTCCACCCAAAATCATTACAATAATATGTTCAATGTTGCTGTTTCTGTTAAATATTTTGCAGGTTGATAAAATAAAATGTTATCTCTAAGCATGGGCTTAATTGTGGAAATCCAACAGATTTATGTAAGAAGAGGGTGGGGAAAGGGTGGGGTGAGAGTCTGGAGGGATGGGGTGGATTGAGAGGAGGGAGGAGTGGGATGGGAGGAGGGAGGGGTGGGTTGAGAGGTGGGAGGGAGGGATTGGGTGAGTTGAGAGGAGGGTGGGGTGGGAAGAGAAGAGAAGAGAGGGGAGGAGGGTGGGGTGGGTTAAGAGGAGGGGAGAGGAGAGGAGGGTGGGTTGAGAGGAGAGGAGAGGAGGGTGGGTTGAGAGGAGAGGAGAGGAGGGTGGGTTGAGAGGAGAGGAGGATGGGTTGAGAGGAGAGGAGAGGAGGGTGGGTTGAGAGGAGAGGAGAGGAGGGTAGGTTGAGAAGAGAAGAGAGGAGGGTGGGGTGGGGTGGGGTGGGTTGAGAAGAGAGGAGAGGAGGGGGTGTGGGTTAAGAGGAGGAGGGGGGGGTTGAGAGGAGGGAGGGGTGGGGTGGGTTGAGAGGAGGGAGGAGTGGGGGTGGGTTGAGAGGAGGGAGGGGTGGGGTGTGGTGGGTTGAGAGGAGGGAGGGAGGGGTGGGGTGTGTTGAGAGGAGGGAGGGGTGGGGGTGGGTTGAGAGGAGGATGGGGTGGGTTGAGAGGAGAGGAGAGGAGGGGGTGTGGGTTGAGAGGAGGAGGGGGGGTGGGTTGAGAGGAGGGAGGGGTGGGGGTGGGTTGAGAGGAGGGAGGGGTGGGATGGGAGGAGGAAGGGGGAAAGGTGGGATGGGAGGAGGAAGGGGGAAAGGTGGGAGAAGTGACCGGGGTTGAAATACCATGATGTTATCATGTAAATAAAACACCAAAATGTTTTTTTTCCTGAAAAACAATTTATTGCCATTTTAATTTGTAAATGTAAAATTTCGACAGAAGCTCCTGGTTTCTTGACACATTATTTTCAATCGTTTGACAACATGTTCCAATGGAACTCCTAAGAAACACCTCTCGCAAATCGGAAAAAACATTGTGTATATAACTTTCTAAATCGGCCAAATTAGCAGGTTTTCTGGTGTGCACTTTTCTTCGCCTGTCCCTACACAAGAAAATCACACGGGGTTAAATCAGGACTCCTGGATGGCCACCATTTCGGTTCTTATCACCCAATCCATGTGTGTGGAAAGTGGGTATCCAACCAATTACGGACTTCAATCGAGAAGTGGAGGGCATCATCTTGTACAGAAATCGTTCCATCTGTGTTGTGCCATTGCTGAATTTTTCGAAGAAAGTGTTGAAGCATTTCCAACTATCTCCGTCTGTTCATTGTATCAGGATGTATGGTCCATTGAGTTGGGTTGAAGTCATTCCACACCAATCAAGCAGTTTTGGCCGATTTTTGTTGCATTTGACTATCATTTCTGGATCATTTCCTGACCAGTAATGGCAGTTCGGCAAAACAACCAATATGGAAAACAACCTCATAAGACCAGATAATGTTATGTAACCCAAAAAGATAGTCATCAATTCATGGAAGGAAATGTTCACAAAACTCCATTCTCTTGTCACAATCGTCTGGAAACAACTGCTGAACATAAGGCCAAACAAAAAAATATTCATGTTTAGCGTCCCCGCCCGCTGCCTTTTTAGAGGCCGCCTCCTTTTTTTTCTTCTTTTTTTTTTAAACATCGTTCGACTGATCGCGAGCAATCAATTTTCTCACTCTCTCGATTTGATAGTCTCCATCATAATTGTTTCATGGCCGCTCACACAAAATAATCCCGTCTGTGATACACGTACATACAGGTCCGGCAGTAATATGCGGCTGGTTGTTGTAGACTAGCAAAACGTGTGAGCGTGCTATAGAATGTTAGCGCTAGCACTAGCGTGCTGTAGTTTATTTGCAAAGTAGAGTACATGTAGCTTTACCATGTTAGGAAGAAGATATGGTTGAGAAATAATGAAATATAATGTAAAATGCATTTAGATACATTATTGTATTGTAATAATAAAATAGGTAAGATATTGTTTGCAAATCTCATCTTGAATTTTTCTGTATACCTGTATAAAGACACAAAAGAAAACAAAGTACAGTATGCAAATATATGAAATGGTCTCTTTTACTAGTCTTTTATTAATATGTTACTCAGTACATGTTGTATTTTGTCAACACAGATCGTCAAGACCCAAACATTCTACATGTATTTCAAATCTAAAGAAACAAAAAAGCAGGCGACCATCTTGGGAAAAATGAGCCTGGCGGCCATTTAAAAAAAAAAAAAAAAAAAAAAGGTTCCTCCTTTTTTTCAAAAAGGCAGGACGCTAAACATGTTTTGTTTTTTTTGGCCTAATGAGGTTTGTACTGTTTCCATCCCAAGTACTCCTTAAAAATTGACTGAATTTCACGATAACTTTCTCAACTCTCCCTCACCGCTTGTCTGGTCGATTTTATTTGGTCTCCTTGCGATCACATCTCGTACCTAACCGGTCAATATTTTCGAGTGATGTCGCTGTGGAATAATTCTTCTTCATCTCCTTATGTCCTTCACTGAAATAGTTGTTATAAGCTTTTGAGAAAAAGGAGCGTCTGTTGAAATTTGAAGTTCACAACTTAAAACGGCAATAAATGAAAATAGTGGGGTGTTTTATTTACATTAACAACGTGGTATTTCTATGTTTAAAATAGGGACTTAACTATATATCGCGTGTGTGTGTGTCGCCCGTATGTGTGTATACCACCATAGTGGTTTGTGCCTGCCCCACTGTCCTCATCTCCACTCCTGCATCTCTACCCCACCCTACATTGAATTTAAGCTTATAAACCATTCGGTTCAATAAATGTGTTGTTGATATAGCGCAAGATATTGAATAAATGTGGGAGGAGCATGATGGGCCAAATGGCCTTCGTCTCTGTCAAAGTTCTTAGTGTACAACTACCCACTTTCTATACACACTGACTTAACAAGTATTAACCTGGAAAGTGACCTGCCAATTGATTGACAACCAGGTTCCTACTTCCTGATAACTGATGATGAACCAGGGGCATTTGGAGCATTTTCACCGGCCTTTGGGAATTGTTTCTGGAGGCGAGCACACATTTGGGACTCAATGCATACATCATAACCCACTACCCCTCCTCCCCCTGCCCTACTCCCCCACCCCCCACCAACCTGACAACTTGGTTGGTTCTGCTGCTTTTAAAAGTAAAGCACATTGATTTTGTCATTATTTTTAATCTACCTCCATTATTTGGTGGTCACCATATCAGAAGTTGCGTAGCCGATGAGCATCCACGTTAGGCTTAGTCAGCGATGGATTTTGATCTTGCACAATGGTTACATGGATGGAGGGCTCTTGCTTAGCAAGACATCTGCCAGCGGTTCACTGGAGTAACATGTGGTTTCAATAAGCTACTAATGTGCATTCCAGTTTCCCTCAAGCCACCAACGAAACTCTGCTGGCAAAGTTCAAACGACAAAACATGGCAAACGAGTACTATGAAATCACAGCGATCATGGAGCCTGCCTTCATCATTCGGCATTACGCTGGCAAAGTCAAGTACATGATCAAGGTATGCCTGATGGGCACCATCACACACGCTCTTGCTCTCTCTGCAAACTACCTTGTGGAGATTTTGTTCACCAAATGCTTGCTATACTACTCATAGTTGTAATTTTCGTGTCATAGTTTGCTGCTCTGTGTCACTTTTTTATGACTTCGGTTTTTAAAGGAATTTTGTATCGGAGTTCCTCTTACTCATTCTAAAGTGAATTCTTGCTGTTATTTTGTGATGTTCACATAGTAAAGGCAATCTTGACTCCACTTTTGTGAAAGTGTTAATTCTTCACATCTACAAGATCCATAAATAGTTATGGCCTTGCCCTTTTAATATTTCCCAGGAATGTCACTTTACTTTGAGAAAATCTTTGAAGAGCCATTTGCACGAATGCTCGGCATGGATCCGAGGGGAACGCGAGGGATACGGGCCCTTTATTTTACATAAAATGCCACGTATACTGCGTCAGCTTTAGCCTCAAATGAATTCAATGGCCATTGGCCATACTGACAACTCAAGGTTGAACCCTTTCTCAATTACATCTCATCTTGTCCTGATGTCTGTTCATAGCTCCTCTGAATTTCCGAGTGTAAATTTGTGAAAGTACTGTATTTACAGTACTGTATCTCAAAGCTTATAGCAAAGCATTTTGGTTGCACTGAAAATTCATTTTCAAGCTTTAAACGGGATTACCTCCTGATTGTGAGCATCGTACACAATGTGTGATATATTTTGGGGAATCACGAGAACCCTTTTCAAAAATCTTTAATCTACCCCTGCATAGCATTTACATTTGTACATGGTTGGTCATTGGCACAGCGGAATGGCCATCACCTTCTGGTGTGAAACTGATCCGGCACGCCTTGGCCCCGATCATGCAGGTTGCCTGGTGGAACTGTTTTGCAAGTATAACCTGAAACATTTTGTTTGTGATAAGATGATAGAGATAGAGATAGAGATAGAGATAGAGATATATATATATATATATATATATATATATATATATATATATATATATATATATATATATATATATATATATATATATATGTATATATGTATATATGTATATATGTATATACTGTATGTATATATGTATATATGTATATATGTATATACTGTATGTATATATGTATATATGTATATATGTATATACTGTATGTATATATGTATATATGTATATATGTATATATGTATATATATATATATATATATATATATATATATATATATATATATATATATATATATATATATATATATATATGTATATGTATGTATATGTATATATATATATATATATATATATATATATATATATATACACAGTGAAACCTTGACTTACGAGTTTAATTCGTTCTGTGACCGAGCTCGTAACTCAATTTGCTCGTTTCTCAAATTAAATTTCCCCATTAAAATGAATTGAAATGCTATTAATCCATTCCAGCCCCCCAAAAACCACACCAATTTTTTTTGAAATATATATAAATATCTCGCGCTTTATATTTCACCTGTATGCAGCATACAAGTTGGCAGGATGGCCTGGACTGGAGGTACGCACACTTGACTCTAAACTGTCCAGCCTGGGTTTGAATCCCGACCCAGCTATAACCTGTCATGTCGGTGTTTCACAGGCAGGGTGATTCATCAATGTGTGTACCGCTAAACTGGGCGCCCCGTTTGCGTCCCATTAGTTGTTGGATGTTAAGGATCTCACCGTGTCTTCCACAAAGAGAAGGCGAGCTATCGCCGGCACTCTGAACAAGTTGTGGCCTGGCATGCTCTTCTCCTCTGCCGTTATATACGTCCTCCTCGGCATCTTTTTCCAGAAGAGCCCTGTCTCGTCACAGTTGAAGATTTGCTGGGGGATGTATCCTTCGGCTTCTATCAGTTCGGCAAAAGTTATAATAAAATCTTCAGCTGCCTTCACATCCGAGCTTGCTGCCTCACCATGCCTGACGACGGAGTGAATGCCGGTCCTCTTCTTAAAATTATCAAACCATCCCCGACTGGCTTTGAATGACTCTTCCGATGCCTCGTCCGTTGATGTTCCCGCCGTCTGCTGCACCAAATCCCCGTAAATGTCTCGTGCCTTCTCACAGATGATGCTCTCGGTCACGGTATCTCCTGAGAGCTGCTTCTCCGTCAACCACACAAACAACAACTTCTCCATCTCTTCATGGACAGAGGTCCGGAGCTTTGAAATAATCTTAACGCCCTTGGCTGGCGTTATAGCCTTTATCGACTCCTTCTGCTTCAAAATCGTACATATCGTAGAAGTACTACGATCGTACTGCCTCGCCAAGTCGACAACACGCACACCTCGCTCATGTTTTTCGACGATTACGTGTTTTATATCCAAGCTCGCTCGCTCGTAACTCAGATCTCGGCTCGCATCACAAAGCAAAAAACCGACCGAGCGATGGCTCGTATCTCGGAAAACTCGTAAGTTGGTGCACTCGTAAGTCAAGGTTTCACTGTGTATATATATATATATATATATATATATAGATATATATATATATTAGTAGCTGTAATTTGGTTCTCCAACCTATGAGCGATGTCATGACGTCATCGCCATGCATGTCCGCATTGCCTGCAAAGCTCCGGAGGAGCCATCTATCAGTGTGTCATTATGGATCTTAAATTCAGATACTGTCAAGGGTATGCCAAACACAGTTACCGACCTGGTTTCGCCCTTGTTGGGACTTCATCAGGGCAACGCAGGTGAGCCTTCCATACATACACTTGTACCTCTGAAAACCTTTCGGTTTTTATATCAGTCATTATGCGACTTCATACCATCAATGACAAAAGTCCCCATCAATGGGGACTTCATACCATCATACCATCAATTTTTTTTTTTTTTTAATACCATCAATGGGGAACAATGGGGAATCCAAAGGTGTCCCATACATCTACTGCTGCACCTTACTGGGAGCGATAAGCACCGCCTGCCACACGGTAACATTATCTCTGGTATCCACTCATTATATGGAGTCGACCTGGATGCGTTTGGGAGTTACTAATTAGTATCTGTAATTTGGTTCTCCATGTGGCAGGCGGTGCTTATCGCTGTATATATATATGCCGTAACGTTGCCACAAAATGAGGAAATTGCTCCCCAAATTACCTACGATAAATGTTTGTCTTTTATTTTGAAAATGAATCAGAAAATTAAACCGGTAATTTAGCAGTACTTTGGCTTAGAATTTGTCTCGATCGCACATGCACAGAGAGGAGTGAGATCATTTTTTTTACTCTGTCTGCCTGCCTGGCGGTTAAACAATATTGAAAATCACTTTTTAAGGATGTCATAAAGGACACAAACAACAGGCATGAAGAACTAATGTAACATGTTAGATAAGGTGGTGTACTAGCCACTGCGTCAATGGTGGTACATTTCTAAAATAAATACATTTTTATACGACATTTGCAATCTTTCTTTTATTTCAACTGAATTATGTTCTTGAACATTGTGCAGGGTAAGCGTAAGGTGGTCTATGAACTCTCTACTTTTCATTTTGCCATTGCTGTGGAATCTGTCAAAGCCTTTTGGGCCTGAAAGACCCAGTTTGACAATTTATCTTGCTCATGGAGATGACTTGCAAACAGACAGAAAAAGACAGAAAAAAGTCAGTGCCACAAAGACTCTTCAGGAAAGACAATTTCGAATTGTTTCTCACTGGTATGCTTGTAAAGGAAGAGGTGAACTTGTGAGCACATGTCCCTGAAATAGGAGAGAGAAATGCATTTCAGATGTTTTGGGTCATACCTTTGCTGGCATGCTTTAAAAATGTGATGCAGTGTCAGAGGGATTACTTAAAATCAGTTTTGCAAAGTAAAAGGTGAACCCGTTGTATCTAATCTCTCTCCATCAACACCCACAGGACTTCCGCGAGAAGAACGGTGACCACATGCGGCCTGACATCGTAGTAGTTCTTCGAAGCAGTCGCAGCTCGTTCATGCGAAGCTTGGTCAGCATAGATCCTGTTGCGCTTTTTCGCTGGGCTGTCTTGCGTGCTGTCTTTCGCGCCTCATTTGCTTTCCGCAGTGCTGCCACTCAAGCCAAGCACAAAGCAGGTGAGTGTGGCTGACGTTTGCACTCCACCAGGAACGCTACATATCTTGTGTCAAGTTGCACTCCACACAAAGACGTTGGCAGCATTTGCCTCAGGTCTCGTGCCATGTGCTTTTGGGTTATGGTGGTGCTGTTTGGCTTTTGCTGGGACTTGCTTCAGCATTTTATTAACACTTAACGACCTTCTTGGGCACCTTGCAGCAGTCCATCCACAGGGTATGTTGCCTGTACCCTGGCTTTTTACAGGTCTGTCTGATGTCTTTTCTCCCCTCCCCTCCCCTTCCGCCCCCCTTTTTTTTTGTTCTCCTGCTGAAATCCCCTCCATGCTTGCCTCCGCCTCACCCTTCTGTTATAAATATATATAATTTAAGGGGAAACCTGCGTGCTTGTTTTCTGCCATTGCAGCTTTCTTGTACCCAAACTCCCAGTCATGATTGTCTGGCCCGTGTTAAGACTTTAATTACAAAGATGGTGCATCTTGCTTGTGGAGTCTTGTTACCGTTGTTACTTTGTAATGCTAGTGACAGTACAGAACTCCGTATGCACATTGTTGTTTGGTAAGGCACGCCCTTCAAAGCAAATGAGCCTCGTCAAACCCATTGGTCTTCTTGACAGGATTATTAATTAAATAAATGCACAAATATCAATAATGCATACTTGTCCAAAACAAGTATGCATTATTATGATATTTTTGATATACAGTCACGTGAAAAAGTAAGTACACCCCATGTAAAGTTTTGACTTTTTCAACATATTTCAACATACAGCTATTTGATCTTCATTTCAACAATATTGATAGATAAAGGTGATATAATATAACAAATATCATGAAACATTTACATTTTGTAGTCCATCATATAATTTAAATAAACATGAATGCAAATTTCGCATGTGGAAAAAGTAAGTACACCCCGACATTTATCACTACTTCAAATACCTAAAATTAGAATCGGGTGCACCAGCTCATGTGCAAATGATTAGAACATCGTTAGAGAGGATCTTCGAGGAACCTGTCTTATTTCAACCTCAGACATTAAGTTTGGTTTGCTCTTTGTTGTTGAAGTGTGTGGCGTCACCATGCCTAGATCAAAAGAGCTCTCTGAGGCCTTCAGAAAGAAGGTTATAGATGCCTACGAGTCTGGGAAGGGATTTAGAAAGATCTCCAAACAATTTGAAATCAATCATTCGACTGTCCGGAAGATCATCGACAAGTGGAGAAGATTCCAAACAACTGCCAACTTGTTCAGGCCAGGCCGCCCCAGCAATTTCAGCCCGAGAGCAGAGCGCAAGATGCTGAAAGAAGTCTCTAAGAACCCCAGAATGTCCTCACGGGACCTACAGGTAGCTCTTGCCACTGTTGATGTTAAAGTGCACGAGTCTACCATTAGAAAGAGGCTGCACAAATTTGATCTACATGGGAGGTGTGCCAGGAGGAAACCTTTGCTGTCCAGAAAGAACATCAGGGCAAGACTAAAGTTTGCCAATGAACACCTCGGCAAAGACCAGCACTTCTGGAGCAATGTGCTCTGGACAGATGAGTCAAAGGTAGAGCTATTTGGCCACAGTACCAGAAGACATGTTTGGCAAAAACCAAAGACAGCATTTGACCACAAGAACCTGATACCAACTGTAAAGCATGGTGGTGGAAATATTATGGTTTGGGGCAGCTTTGCTGCATCAGGGCCTGGGCAGCTCACCATCATAGAATCCACTCTGAATTCTTCATTGTACCAGAGGGTGCTTGAGGATAATGTGAGGCCATCTGTCGGAAAGTTAAAGCTCAACCGAAGGTGAACCTTGTGACATGACAATGACCCTAAACATACCAGTAAATCCACTAAGGAATGGCTGAAAAGAAAGAAATGGAGGGTTCTGGAATGGCCAAGTCAAAGCCCGGATCTAAATCCCATCGAGACGTTGTGGGTGGATTTGAAACGAGCTGTGCATGCAAGAAACCCCTCAAACATCGCACAGCTGAAATAATTCGGCATGGAGGAGTGGGCAAAAATTTCTCCCAGTCGATGTCAGAGACTGGTAGACAGTTATAAGAAACGCCTACTTGCGGTTGTTTCTGCCAAAGGGGGCAATACCACCTATTAGAGCCAAGGGTGTACTTACTTTTTCCACATGCGAAATTTGCATTTATGTTTATTTAAATTATAAAATGGACTACAAAATGTAAATGTTTCATGATATTTGTTATATTATATCATCTTTATCTATCAATATTGTTGAAATGAAGATCAAATAGCTGTATGTTGAAATATGTTGAAAAAGTCAAAACTTTACATGGGGTGTACTTACTTTTTCACGTGACTGTATTTTTGCCATCTGGGCATAGTGAAGCTGGAGGATTCTGCCAAGTGTTGTGAAGTCTTGATCAATTAATGACTGTCCTGTCATGTTCTCGAGTTTGATTTACCAAGTAGCGGTCGGCTTGCATCTCAATGTAGTACTTGTAGATTCCCGAAATTATCTTCTGAATTTTACCTGGAAATTTATTTGGCTTTGATTATTTATTTTTTTCCCCCCATATGAAACATTATTAATTTGTTTTTCATATCGGGTGGGTTGTTCGGATCGACTCAGTTCAATTCACTTCCGCCCTTCTGGTTGGAAAGATGGTTCTTAATCATATTATTTGAGAAAGCCTGGTGTGTCGGCACTTCAAATCTGCATGAGCCTTTGTTCTCTGCTATCGTGATTGTACATGTACGGTAGTTGGTGCTGGTTTATTTCCAGTTAGCTATTGACTGTTCACTGTTCTAATCACTTCATCTTCTATGTCCCTTCCTCTCAACTCTTCCTCCCTCTTTCTCTCCCTTCCTCAATATATTCTTTCTTATTTCTGTTATTCTTCTTTCTTATGCACACCCTCTTTCTCCTTTTGTTCAATCCCTCTTGTCTCCCTCACCCCATTTCCCCAAACAACTTTTACCCTCCCGTTTATTCTGTTTCTCAAATGTTCTCCTTTTGCCTGTTTCTTTGTGTCTTTTCTCTATTGGCCTTGTCCCTACTGTTCTTTGTTTCTCTGGCCCTGTCCCTTGGGTGGTTGCGGGCACAGGCCTCATCAGCGAGGCCAATCATGGCCACGTGACTAGCTATAGCTTTCTCCGACACCCTGTACACCAACGAAGCTTAGAGATTCTGCAAAGGTGCAAAGAGGACTCTGACAGTAAGGCACTTTCCTCCCTCTAGGATGCTTACTCTTACTGTGGCCTGCGCCTCAATGTTTGCCTTGCCCTCATCCTGGCTTGTAACTTTGCTGTGCGCGAGCCACGCTCTGAAACCGCTTTGGCTGACTTTACCTGCGCTTTACGGCCGCAGCCCTTTCCACGTCCACCGTCTTTTCCAGCTCATACCACCACCACCATCTTGATGCGTGTCATTCATGTTTTCATTGAATTTCATACCTGATTTCTCATTCAACAATGAAACTGCAAGTTCTCACCAACTGTGGGCTCGATCACAAAAGCTGGAAAAGAAAATAAACTCCTTAACCACATTACTAATGTTCAATGTCCTGGCTGTCTAAAACATTGCACTCAAGTCTTGGAGCATGCCATCATCATGCCATTTCAATGTCTGGTACAACATTTGGTTACATTAGTACTGTATCAGGTACTATATCTGTGTTTTGTGTCGTATAAACACAGGTTTCATGCCTCGTGTTATTTAATTGATCGGTACAATCGACATGCTTGTGTTTAATGTTGTTGCACTTGGCTTAATTTCAACCACTTATTATTTATCTCTTGTTACTAATGTCCTAAACATGTATCTTTTTAAAAACTTTTAACTTATGCCTCAAAGGAAACAATATGCAATTAAAAAATCAACTATAATGGCACTCGGCAGAGCGCTTATATACATAAATACATGTATATATGTGTATACATATATATATACATACATACACACGCACGCACACACTCACACACATATAGTTTTGGCCCTATACCTGAATGGTGAAGAATCACTTAAAATTAAAATAAAAAAATTCTCTTTCTGGATATTCACCAAAATTGAAACTATTCTTCCTTGTCACACACCCAACCTGTCCACCAAATTGCATCCAAATCAGTCCATAACGTTTGGAGATATTGTGCTGACAGACAGACAAACAAGATGATGTCATGTAGAGCATGACACTTGCAATATCTACCCCTCCCCAAAATAAAATTTTCATGGATACATCAAATTGTCTATTTCATCAAGATTAAAATTGAGGATTTTAATCAAAGCTCGAGTCAATCAGATTAAAAGTGATGATATTACAGATGAAAATTCACGATTTTAGAAGTTTGGCCTTGACCTGACCTTTTGACCTTAAAAATAGTTGGTTTCCCAATTCAGTGATGCACTATGCAATTCTTGTTTAATTTTCAAGTCGATCGGATGAATGATCGTTTTAAGGCCATTTTCCCCGCTAGAGCAGGGGTTAGCCTTGCGGGCCCCATGACAATCATGGTTCCCTGTTTGAGGCAATGTTTTTATGGCCGGATGCCCTTCCTGACGCCAACCCTTGGTCACGCTCTCACAATGCGCAGGGATACGGTCTACCTATTCTAAATCGGGGTACACACCGTGATCATTCATCCCAGCAAGCTGTTACTCAATTTGCCGACCTCGGAAGGATGACAGGCTGAGTCAACCCCCCTTGCGTTAATTCAGCGATCGACCGGGATTCGAACCCAGGATCCTAGGATCCCATTCCGGCACCCTAACTGCTAAGCCAACACCAGGCTTTCAAGTCGATCGGATGAAAAATGATAATTTTAGAAAGTTTACCTCAAGATGACCTTTGACCTCAAAAGCAATAGGCTTCTTCCTTATGGCCAACTCTGCCATCTGGTGAAGATCCGTTTAAAATTGTTGCAGCAAGTAGCAAACGGGAGTGAAAACACAACCTCTGTCCATCTTCGGTGGTGGAGGAAATTACTCAGTAATTCTGATAATTGTGATATTTTCATAAAGCAATTATATTTTAAAATGCTGTCAAATACAGTTAAACAATAGAATACAGTAAAATACAGTACAATATTGTAAAAATACAGTACAGCACTGCTTCGACCGTGAACATCAATATGCACTGCTCAAAAATCATGGGTTAATCTCCATACCATCTGCTCTTGGCACAACTTTGATCGTGTACATCTCGGTGCTTTGTGAGTTGGTTTAACGCAAGACAAGTTTAACTACTAGTCATATGATATGATATGCAAATTGTATTGTTGAGAAAAAAGGGAAAAAATGTTGTAAATTCTCAGCAAGCGTCATGGCATCTGAGAGTAAAACGTTGAATTGGATCGACAGTGTAACATCACAACAAAGGCGTGTTGATACCCGTGATGAAAGGATAACACGAGACTCGGTGTTCATCTTCAGGCATATACCTCATTTTGTTTGAGAAATTAATTCGATGTTTCTTTCCACTTAACATGCAAGTTAATTTTTGTATATGTTGCTTGTTTTATTTTCTTTTTCTGCTTTTTTGTGTCTTTGAAGCATGGCTTCAGTAACACACAACCTTCTGCATGGATGGCATGCCTATTCCCTTCACCTCCACAATGAGTCCTTTTGTCTTTCGAGATGCTTTGGCTGTTTGAGTTACATTTGCGGAATTTGTATTGCATTCGTATACTGGCATGCTTAGTTGTCACAGCTTGCCGTCTGTGTGAGTGAAATGCTTATACCTGTGTACCCGGCTTGCGTTAATATTTTGCACATGTATCACAGGCACGCAACCAAAAGGTCAAATTTCAGGACCAAATGTCAAGCAACGACGCAGCTCTGGAAGGACTCAACAGTAAGCATGGGATTTTAATTAGGCAGGTTGGGTAGGTGGGTTTGGAGGGAAGTTGCTGTTAAAGTTAAAACTTTTTTTGTATCATTACTTTGTTTGTAACGTGTGACTGCTTGTCTGCAACGTTACTGGGACGTCGTCCATCAGCTACTGCCAGCAGATGGGACACCCAGTTTTAACGTCCATCCGAGAGCACGTGCCTTCGTGGCACGTTGTGGTGCTTTGCGCATACGTGCGAAAGATAATAGTTGATAGCTTGGCTGAGATTCAAATCCAGGCTAGATGGTTCTGAGACGTGTCCGAATACCTCAAGGCTATCCTGCCAGCCAGTCAAATTCGATATAATCGATAAACCCCCTTTATTATTTGAATTTGTCCTTTCTGCCTGATTACCAAGCAGCACAGGATTTGCATAAAAATGCTTATTGGTCAACGGCATAAATGAGGTCAGTGAGATAAATTGTGTAAATCTCGTTTTTGATGGGTTTGCATTGGGTTGAATGATCTTGCTCTGAGAATGGGCAGTCCCTATCATGTAAGAGTTGTCCTCATTATTCCTCACATATATTCTATTGAACAGGCTTGATATGCATGTCACGGATGATGTACAGTATTACCGGGAATACAGTGGGGTTTTTGAGTAGGAAGGAGTACCGTGAATATATATATTTTTTCTCCACCAATTACAAGAGTGCTATTTTTATGGATCTCGCCAAAGTATTTGACACCATGGGCGGAGGGGTTGTGGCAGCTTGCCATAACCATGAGTCCTGAATGAATTCCACAAGTGCATGGTCTGAAGAGCCAGTTGAGATCGGCAATGGTGTTTAGTTAAGCAAGACTTTATGTTTGTGCCACCACCCTTCTCACCATTTCTAACTGCCATGTTTAAGGAACCCCCTTGCCCCCCTCCCAAAGCATCTACCTCCATCTCCCAACTCTGTCCCATCTTTGCTCTCTCTCCCCTTCCCTTATCCAACCCCCAAGTCCTCACCATCCCCTGCCAACCCTAAGGCATCAATCACCTCCCCACTTCAGGCCTTCAAACCCCTCCCCACCACAACTCAACCCCAACAACCACTCCAAAGCCTCACCCTTCTCCTTCCAAATATGATGCCTATCGGCTCAAACGCCTTTCATCTGTTGATTTATTCATTTTACACTGAAGGGAAAACTTGTAGGGAGGGCATGGTGATTGTGAATATGACAGCTTCGAAGATGTCTACAAATTCACTTTGCAGTAAGCACCAAAATGGCAGCCATCGTATAGAAATTGTGGGCGGAGTCAGGCAAACTGTCCAGCCAATGGGTGGAACCCGGGCAGATGCACGGTTTATTTTATAGTATAGATGAAGCATTTTAGGCTTCATAAAATGTCTATGTTGTTGAGGAAGGATGAAAGTGACTGGTTGAGAAGAGTGATGGAAATTAATGTAGAAGGAAGCAGAGGACAGGGAAGACCGAGAAAGACTTGGCTAAAGATGGTGGAAGAAGAAATGCGGGCAAGGGGATTAACAAGGAGAGATGCAGAAAATAGGGCAAAATGGAGAAGATTGTCATGGGGACCGCAAGGCTAACCCCCGCTTTAGCAGGGGAAATGGCCTTAAAATACATGTTGTTGTTGTTGTTGTTGTTGTTTTATAGATGAAGCATTTTGAGACCGTCATCGATATTTAATATGCGCATTGCGGGTGGCAGGAAACGGAAGCTGTGAAGTACAGTATTTCACAAACTTGATTTGTATAATCTCCCACAATCCCATAGCTGACTTTTCCATAATTTTTACTTTTCCATAATTCTCCCATAATCCATGTTCTCTTTGTCTTTGACCATATTTTTTTTTTTTTTTTTTTTTGTTTTTTTTGTATACAAGATCGAGGCTCGTGAAAGAGCGAAAATCAAAGACAGAGAGAACATGGTCTCAAATCTGCACTCTGGAGCATGTTGATTGGTCAATTATAAAAAGTGTATCGAAGTTGAGTGTTTTATCATGCTTATAGTGACTTGCTCTTTTATTTTTCAGCAATTTCTCCAGCGTGGATTTGTGCCAGGAGGTGATGCAGAGAACAAAGTAAGCACAACTTTGATGTGGGCACAGATTGCGAATGCTCACACACCATGCTCGTTTTTGAAAAAAAACTTAGCATTTCAGCTCGGACCATCCCCAAATTCCAAATTACTTCCACTTGATTATCCACATGGAAGGCAACAACGAACCACCCATTGTATTCTGTGTCAAGTCACTGCTTTGGCAGCACCTACCCAACCCCACACTTGCATTTAGGATTGACATCGGCTGAAATCTCGTTCATTTTAAAAGATGAAACCAGCCATTTTTGGTTATATTCAACATTCAAAAAGCAGCAGTCATGAAAAACTGCAAAAAAAAACTCTGACGATACTTAAATGTCTTGGTGGACTGCAAATGCAACGCATGTGTTTGCCTGCGTGCGTCTGCTGTTGCGTATGACCGGGCCTGCGCGCAAGTTTGGTGGAGGTTTGCATTTGTGTCTACTAGTCGGTGTGCCACTGCATAACCGTGTTTGTGCATCTGGTGTGCACCAGCGTGAGGTGGAGTTGTGAATCTGTGTTAGGTGTGGTGTCTGTGCAAGGTGTGGCTGTGTGTCTGCCACTGCCCCTATAAACTCGCTCCCCTTGTCAGTGGGGTCAGCACCCTCGTCGGGGTGGTCCCACCCTCCCGTATGTGCTGTTGTCACCCCCTCCTGCCTCTGTTTGTCTGCACGTACCCTTGCATATGCATTTGCAGCTCCACCTTCACTTAAGCATGTGTCTGCAGCTATGCTTACGTGTGCGTCTGCTCCTGCGCGTATGTATGTGCCTGCATTGTTTAATTGCAAAATCGAAGATTTTTCAAGTTTTTTGGTCGGTTGAGTTTGTTATTCTGTTTGTCTGTTTGTCACTCGCCTAAAGGTCACGATTCTAAACCAATCATCATAAAACTTCACCAAGTTGTGGAGGTTGTCACATTTGAGAAGCCTATTTATTTTGAGGTCAATGGTCATCGAGGTTAAATTTTTTAAATTGCCATTTTACATTAGATTGACTTGAAAATTAAATAGCAATTCCACAGTGCCTCAATGAATTGGGAACCCAACTATTTTAAGGTCAAAAGGTCAAACTTCTGATATCAATTTTCATCTGAAAAACAATCAATTTTCATCCGATTGACCCAAGCTTTGATTTAGATTGTCAATTTTAATCTTGATGAAATGGACAATTTGATGTATCTGTGACAACCTTTTTTGGGGGAGGGGTGGATTTTGCAAGTATTGTCGTGCTCTGCATGATGTCTAGTCTTCTTGTTTGTTTGTTTTCCTGCACACATATGTGTGCATCTGCGTTTATGCCTGTGTTTGCTTGTGTCTGCCTATACATATGCGTTTGTGACTGCTTGCGCTTATGTATGCATACATGGACGTATGTTTTTGCATCTGTACATACTTGTGTCTGCGCGTATACCTGTGTATCTGTCTGCATCTCCACGTACATCTGTATATGTCTGTTTGTCCTGTGATCATTCTTGCCTTGATGGATATTTGTGTATTTTATTTTATTTTTAATTTTTTTACAAGGTCATGCAGCATATTTATTGTTGCATGAGTTCCATCAATACTATTGTGTGGTGCTTGCATGCTGATACTTTTCTGTGGTGGTGGCACATTTTTAGGGGTATGCTTTTCTTTCTTTTTTACTCCAAATGGTTCTGCTGCCCACTTGTCTTTCTCTGGTTGCTCCTTTGCTGCTTGCTTCTTTGGTATTTTGCTTCTTTGCTCTCCAGTGAATCTTGTGATGGGAAGATGGAGATAAGGCCTCAAAGTGGTGTCCAGGGCCCAGCGTGGCGTGCTGGCCTCGATGACACAGCTGTGTTTGCCTTCCCTGCTCATAGCAGGCTTATGGACAGGGTCTCTGGAATTTTGATGTAAGTCTGCTGGCTACTTCCCATCTCCATTCCTCCCTTTCCCAAAGGTTTCTGGGCTTTCAATGTGGCTTTAGATGTATGAATTCCACATGGAGAATATCTGGAATTCTTGCATTTTTATGACTTTGCCACTGCATTTATAACCGAGCTGGTCTTGTGTGTGGTAAAATAAAGGTTTAAACCCTTGTACCTCTTTTGCATACATAGAAAGAGAAGTACAGTAATTTGTTATTTCTGGCATTATAAATGGAGATGATGAGCACACTCATTTTGACGTCTATCAGTCTACTCATCCATTATCCCATCAGAGTTCAAGGCTTCTTGGCTAATAGAGAATGTTTTTTCCTATCCCCAGGCAATGTTGGTTTCAACTTCCCTCTGTAAAACTATTAAAACAAAATGACGTTGGGCCTGCTCATCATCATGTCTTACTCACTATTCAAAATAATGCAACAGATGCATGATCACATCTTAAAATTTATAATCAGTTTGTATTTTCAATCTATAATTGGTATCCCAGAGTAAAGAAGTTGATTTTCATTCCAATTGTTCCAGATAACCTCTGCAATTGCTGGACATTCTTCAGCCGTGGAATAATTATAACTAGAACTGCCACTTTAAAACTGCTGGCAGTGATGACCGGTTTACTCGCACCCACCTTTGATGCAACCCCACTGTTGATACAACCCCACTTTTGATACAACCCCACTTGTGATACAACCCCACTTTCATTGGACATGCTTTGACACAACCCCCTTGGATACAACCCCGACACACACACACACACACACATATCCAACCCCCCTCCTCCACACGCACACCCCAACCTCCCCCCTCCCCCCCCCCCACATACACACATATCCCCCCCCAACCCACACACACACACACACACACACACACACACAGACATCCACACACACGCACATCCACACACACACACACAAACACACACACATCCCCCCACCCCATCCATTTAAAAAAATATTTTCGTTTAATTAACGATATCTGCCACCCGTGGAAGAACGTCCTGCCGTGGCATGACGTCATCCGTGGCCCGTGCCGTATGTCGGCGGAAGAACGAAGTATCCCGTCGATCGAACTTGGTCAAATTTTTCATGATTGTCACCAAATTTGTTGTGGTATTTTGTTAACTCATCCGAGGCAATACGACAATCGAAATCCGATTTGAAATCGGAGCCAAATTGACGCCGTAAGATCTGCCTGCACGTGTGGATATTTTACCTGTGGAAGATTCACTTTGGAAATGCGCTCCATTTAAAATGTTAGATTTTGGATAACTTCTTCATTTTAAATCGGATTTCCACAAAATAAAGGTCACCATTGCTTGCAGATACCTCTCTTTCTCCTTAAAATTGAAGACAGGATAAACTTCAGAGCGAGAAATAAGCCGAGGCGGCGGAGAGTTTTACAATGTTATTTTCCAATGTAAATGACAATATCGTGTAGTTTTACGAAAATTCATCAGAATTTGCCCAGATTTGTTGCATTCGAATGTTAACACCCTCTATCGACTGTCAAATCCGAAGACAATTTAATTTCGAGCTACCCTTAGCTCGTGAGGTGGTTATGTCACATGGCCTGGTCAAAAAAACGTGTTGTGGTTCTTCTTCTTCAGGCAATAACAACTTCTAGTTTCCAGACCGTACATCCAATCATCTTGAGATTTTGCACACTTGTTACTCTTCATGACTTCTACTAGAGTATGAAGTTTCACGTCGATCAATAAAGCGATTCAAGAGATATCCATTTAAAAAAGAAAATTCGTTTAATTAACGATATCTGCCAAACCACGTGACCTATCGCAAATTCTAAAATGACATTTTAGTAGACTGACATGCTGAACAGATCTGTGAAGTTTCTCGTCGATTGGATCAAAAATGAGGGAGGAGCTACGTTTTAAAGGTTCATGCTTTAAACCGTCATAACTCTGAAACCATGTGTCGGATGACGTCGCCCTCGCTGACTTTTTTGTTCGTCATGGGCATGCGATTCTGCTTGCAAAGTTTGGCCTCGATCTGTTCAGCCGTTGCAGAGAAAAAGGGTTTTTCGTGTGTTCACGAAAAACAATATGGCGGCTGAACCACGTGACCTACGACGTCATATTTACCATTAAAATATTCTACAGACCGAGTCCCTCCTATGGTGCAAATTTTATCTCAATCGGCCCTATTATTGCAGAGAAAATGTTTTTTAAAGGAAATTAAAACTTAAAATGGCAATAGCACTCACTGTGAGACGTGGCCTGGCAGGACAAAATGGTGTGTTTCTTCTTCTTTCAACAATAAAGACTTATAGCTTAGCGACCGTACATCCAATCATCTTGAAATTTTGCACACTTGTTACTCTTCATGACTTCTACTAGAGTATGAAGTTTCACGTCGATCAATAAAGCGATTCAAGAGATATCCATTAAAAAAAATTTTTTTTCGTTTAATTAACGATATCTGCCAGACCACGTGACCTATCGCAAATTCTAAAATGACATTTTAGTAGACTGACATGCTGAACAGATCTGTGAATTTTCTCCTCGATTGGATCAAAAATGAGGGAGGAGCTAGGTTTTAAAGGTTCATGCTTAAAAACGTCATAACTCTGAAACCATGTGTCGGATGATGTGCTCGCTGACTTTTTTGTTCGTCATGAGTATGCGATGCCGCTTGCAAAGTTTGGCCTCGATCTGTTCAGCCGTTGCAGAGAAAAAGCGGTTTTCGTGTTTTCACGAAAAACAATATGGCTGCCGAACCACGTGACCTACGACGTCATATTTACCATTAAAATATTCTACAGACCGAGTCCCTCCTATGGAGAAAATTTTATCTCAATCGGCCCTATTATTGCAGAGAAAATGTTTTTTAAAGGAAATTAAAACTGAAAATGGCAATCGCACTGATGTTGGATGATGTCGTGGCCTGGGAGGACAAAATGGTGTGTTTCTTCTTCTTTCAACAATAAAGACTTTAGCTTCGCGACCGTACATCCAATCATCTTGAAATTTTGCACACTTGTTCCACCCGATGAGAGCTACATTGCATTAAAAATTCAAGTCGATCCATGCAGCGGTTCAAGAGTTACAAGCTTTTTAAAATTTAACTTCCATTATTTATTGCGGCCAAACCATGTGACTTATCAAAACGTCTCAAGTAACGATGAAACATCCCCCCATGTGGAACATTTGTGTAAAGTTTCCACTCGATATCTCCACAAATTATGGAGGTGATTCCATTTCTAGTTTGAAATTTGAAAACGTCATAACTCTGAAACCACGTGTCGGATGACGTCGTGCTCACTGACCTTTTTATTCGTCATGGGTATGCGAATACGCATGCCAAGTTTAGGCTCCATCTGTTCAGCCGTTGCGGAGAAAAAGGGTTTTTTGTGTTTTTTTTTTTGTTTTTTTGTATACAAGATCGAGGCTCGTGAAAGAGCGAACATTAATCACACAGAAAGACAAACCGACACATAAAACATATAACATCGGGAGCGGTAGACAAGATGGGGAGAGAGGGGGAAGGACACAAACACAACATTTGAGAGCAGGGACCGAGAGACATGGAGAGATCTGAGAGAGGGCGAGGGCTTTGGGGGGGGGGGGGCATGGGAAGGGGGCGGTGGGAGAGGTATAAAACATATGGACACTGCCAGGACTTCCAGGAAAGAAGTTGGAATTTCAAACAAGGTGGATCTGGGGTGAATTAGCGGGGGTAGAAAAGATCAAGGTTTTGGATGGGGGAAGATAAGAGATGGTGGTGAACAGCTGTTTTAAAGACCTGGAGGGAGGAGTGGGATTGAAGGGAGTGAGGGAGTTTGTTCCAGAGGCGGGAGAAAAGAGGAATGAAAGAGTGAAGGTGAGCAGAGAGCCGAGATTTCGGCAGTTTAACCATCAGAGGGTTGCTGGCAGATCTTGTGCGACCTGTAGGAATATTTGGGGGACAGAGCACAGAGAGAGCTGGGGGTGCAAGGCCGGAGAGGAGTCGGTAGAAGACAGAAAGACCACCTACCTGCCTGCGGTGAGTGAGTGAAAGGCCCTCAGAGATAGCTTCATCGCGGGAGATTCCAATAATTCTGAAAGCTTTGGTTTCAACAGCGTGAAGCCGAGCTAGGTGTGAGGCAGGAGCACCGGCCCATAGGGGAGAACAGTATTCCATTGAGCTGCGGATGAAAGCCTTGTATGTGGTGAGGAGCTCAGGTGTGCCGAGGAAGGACTTCGCACGACGGAGGATGCCCAGTCGGCGACTGGCTTTGGAGGCCAGCTTGGAAATGTGGTTTTCCCAAGAAAGATCATGGCAGATAGTGAGACCCAAAATCTTGAGCGACAGAACTTCTTGGAGAGGATTGTTGAGAAAGTAGATGGGAGGGTTGTCCAGTCGATCTTTTCGGAGAGACATAGTAAGAGTGTGAGATTTGTCAGGATTGAAAGACATGTTCCACTTGTTTGACCAGTCTGTGATTTTGTCCAGGTCTTCAGAGAGTGAGGAGGCAGCAGACTGCCGATCTGAGGGAAGAGGAATGGAGCGGCAGAGAGTGGAGTCATCAGCAAAGAGATAGAGAGGATTTTCGAGAGAGTCAGAGAGATCATTGATGAAGACCAGAAAAAGCACGGGGCCCAGAACACTGCCTTGGGGAACTCCAGCCTGAACAGGAAGAGGAGATGAGAGAAACCCATTCAGGGCCACACGTTGACGACGACTAGAGAGGAAGTCCGCCAGCCATGCGTGGAGATTTCCATGGATACCAAAGGAGGAGAGTTTGGTGAGCAGAGCGGGGTGCCAGACCGTGTCGAAGGCACGTGATATGTCGAGGGAGACAGCTCTAATTTCCTGTTTGGCATTGAGGACCTCCATCCATTGTTGAGACAGCAGAAGCAGCATGTCCAGAGTAGAGTGACCTGGTCTGAAACCAAATTGATGATCAGAGATCAAGCCATTGGAGAAGAGGAAAGATTTCATATCCGAAGCAATGATGGATTCCATGACTTTGCTGATAATTGGGAGAAGGCTGATTGGTCTGTAGTTGCTAGGATCTGTTTTTGCACCTTTTTTGTGCAAAGCGGTGATGTTGGCTGATTTCCAAGCAGATGGCAGTTGACCTTGAGCAAAAGAGAGGGTGAAGAGAACAGAGAGAGGGTGAGATAGAGCAGCAGAGCAGGATTTTAGGACCCGTGGGCTGATGCCGTCGGGTCCAGTTGCAGAATCAGAGTCGAGGGTTGACAGAAACTTTTCCACCTTGTCAGGAGGAAAGGACACGGAGTCCAGGAGCAGCATGGTACGACTGGGTATGGTGGGTACAGAGAGGGATGGGTTTGGGACACAAGATTTAGAGGCAAACACAGAGTTGAGGCATTCAGCTTTTTCACGTGCGGAGTCAGCTGTGTAGCCGTTTGAGGTAAGGGAGGGGATGGAGGGGGAACAAACACCAGAAACGGATTTGACCAGACGCCACCAGGATTTGGAAGAGGGAGACAGATAAGAGAGTTCAGTCTTGAGAACGGAGAGATATTGTTTCCTGGCTCTCCTGAGGGTGGACACACACTTGTTTCGGGCTTTGTGAAAGGAAATGAGATTTCCTTCCGTTGGATTTGCTTTCCAGGAGACGAAGGCAAGTTGTTTCTGGGCAACAGCCTCACCACAAGATTCCGTGTACCATGGACGGGAGGAAGGGTATGACAACTGAAGACGAGATGGGATAAATCTGTGCATGAGAGAGAGCAATTTACTTTGGAAGAATTCCCAGGATGAGTTGATGTCAGAGGTGGTAGAGATGGGAGACCAGTCCAGATGATTGATGGCTGCTTGAAGACCGTGCCAGTTGGCCTGAGTGAAATGCCAGACTCGTCGACGCTGAGCAGGCTCCCTGAGGATGGTCAGAGAGATGTCCACTTTAACAAGGACATGATCAGATGATCCGATCGGAGCAGAAGAAGAGCAGCAGACATTTTCAGGGAAGTTAGTCATAAGCAAGTCCAGAAGAGAAGATGTTCCGTTGACTGAGATCCGGGTCGGGAAATTGACAGATTGTGTCAGTCCCAGTGAGTCGCAGAAGTCCTTTGCTGAAGAGCCATGGCTGGTGAGAGAGGTACCCACACCCAGCCAACTGGCATGGTGACAATTGAAATCACCACATATGAGGAAGAGAGAGTTGGGATGAGTAAAGACGTATGACTTCGAAAATTTTCGCATTCTGAGTTTTTTTTAACTAAGCATCTGGGGAAAAAATCTCATTTTCGGGGGAGAAAAACTGTGTTTGACGAATTCTAACCTCTTAACGTTAGCATTTCTGATATACTCAATACGCATGTTTTTTGTTCCCATTGCAGAGTTCTTTAGAATGAGCCATTCCTCAAATTTTTCCATTGAGCCGTTTCGGAGATACAGAGGGGCAAAGTTGAAGGTGTTTTACAAGATGGCGCCCATACCACGTGACCTATGACGTCATCATTAGAATTTAAAAATTCTACGAGCCTAGCCGATCATTTGATGAAAAATTCCTGTCAATCCGACCAGCGGTTGCTGAGAAACTTAATTATGAAGTTTTCGGAGGTGCAAAATAGGGTGGAAGAATAATTAATAATAAGAAAAACTCTAGCAGTAATAATAGGTTACTCTCCATTTCATGGAGAGTAAACCTAATAATAACTAGAACTGCCACTTTAAAACTGCTGGCAGTGATGACCGGTTTACTCGCACCCACTTTTGATGCAACCCCACTGTTGACACAACCCCACTTTTGATACAACCCCACTTGTGATACAACCCCACTTTCATTGGACATGCTTTGACACAACCCCCTTGGATACAACCCCGACACACACACACACACACACACACACACACACACACACACACACACACACACACACACACCCATCCCCCCTACCCCCTCCCACACACACACCCACACCCCTCCCCCCACACGCACACCCCTCCAAACACACCCACACACACACACACACACACACACCCACACACACACATCCCTCCCCCCCCCCCCCCCCCCCCACACACACACATCCCTCCCCACACACACACACACACATCCCCCCTACACACACACACACACACACACACACATCCCTCCCCCCCCACACACACCCACACATCCCTCCCCCCACACACACACACACACATCCCTCCCCCCCCCACACACACACACACATCCCCCCTACACACACACACACACACACACACACACACACACACACACACACACACACACACACACATCCCTCCCCCCCCCCCCCCACACACACATCCCTCCCCCCACACACACACACACATCCCCCCTACACACACACACACACACACACACACACACACACACACACACACACACACACACACACACACACACACACACACACACACACACATCCTCCCCCCCCCCACACACACACACATCCCTCCCCCCCCCCACACACACACACACATCCCTCCCCCCCCCACACACACACACACATCCCCCCTACACACACACACACACACACACACACACACGCACACACACATACACACATCCCCCTAACCCCACCCACACCCCTACCCCCAAACACACACACACACACACAACCAACCCCCCCCCCCCCACCTACACACAAACACACACATACATCCCTCCACCCCCCCACACACACATCCCCCCCTACACACACACACGCTTATTTTTCAAGATAAGTAGGTTGCAAGGTCAGACATATATATGGTGGCGGCCATCTTGGATTTTGACGTGGCGACCCAATTTTCGATAGCGTTCTTCCTTGTGCCTAGATACACCCACACACCAAATTAGAAGTTGCTACTTCGCTTATTTTTCAAGATATGCAGGTTGCAAGGTTCAGACATACATGGTGGCGGCCATCTTGGATTTTGCCGTGGCGACCCAATTTTCAATAGCTGGCGCATGCGCAGATGGGTTGCACTGCGATGCCACTGAAAAGCGACTGAGAAAACCGCGCATGCGCAGATCGCGGACATGATTCATTTCGATTTATATCTTTATTTAATTTCCGAAAAGACGTCTGAATTCGAAAATCGCGTGATGACGTCACGACGTAAATGCATTTCTTCATATAACTTCAGATCGGCTGGATGGATTGTGACGAAATAAACGGCATCGTGTCGGGCATTTTTTTTTTTTTTTTTTTTTTTGTATACAAGATCGAGGCTCGTGAAAGAGCGAACATTAATCACACAGAAAGACAAACCGACACATAAAACATATAACATAGGGAGCAGTAGACAAGATGGGGAGAGAGGGGGAAGGACACAAACACAACATTTGAGAGCAGGGACCGAGAGACATGGAGACATCGAGAGATCTGAGAGAGGGCGAGGGCTTTGGGGGGGGGGGCGTGGGAAGGGGGCGGTGGGAGAGGTATAAAACATATGGACACTGCCAGGACTTCCAGGAAAGAAGTTGGAATTTCAAACAAGGTGGATCTGGGGTGAATTAGCGGGGGTAGAAAAGATCAAGGTTTTGGATGGGGGAAGATAAGAGATGGTGGTGAACAGCTGTTTTAAAGACCTGGAGGGAGGAGTGGGATTGAAGGGAGTGAGGGAGTTTGTTCCAGAGGCGGGAGAAAAGAGGAATGAAAGAGTGAAGGTGAGCAGAGAGCCGAGATTTCGGCAGTTTAACCATCAGAGGGTTGCTGGCAGATCTTGTGCGACCGGTAGGAATATTTGGGGGACAGAGCACAGAGAGAGCTGGGGGTGCAAGGCCGGAGAGGAGTCGGTAGAAGACAGAAAGACCACCTACCTGCCTGCGGTGAGTGAGTGAAAGGCCCTCAGAGATAGCTTTCATTGGACAATTTGCGCAAATTTCAAGACCAATTACGACCATGACAGCCATTTCCTTCTCGCACAGCACCTTACGTAATATGTGGATGGATGTTTGCATATGCGCAAATGGGCCATTGTATTTTCGTGTATTACGTACGCACCTTGATGGGCTTACTTTCAGTGAAATACGATCGAGTTAAAAATAGTCAGAATTTGAGCAAATCTGTTTCATTCGTTTGTTAATATGCCTCATCTATTGACAAATCTGAAATTATAATTTTTTTTGCGGTTCAAATGACCGCGGGAGATTGCGTTATCGTGAGCACGTTATGGAAAGACAAAATGGTGTGTTTCTTCTTCTTTGAACAATAAAGACTTATAGCTTCGCGACCGTACATCCAATCATCTTGAAATTTTGCACACTTGTTACTCTTCATGACTTCTACTACAGTGTGAAGTTTCACGTCGATCAATAAAGCGATTCAAGAGATATCCATTTTTAAAAAAAAAAGCGTTTAATTAACGATATCTGCCAAACCACGTGACCTATCGCAAATTCTAAAATGACATTTTAGTAGACTGACATGCTGAACAGACCTGTGAAGTTTCTCCTCGATTGGATGAAAAATGAGGGAGGAGCTACGTTTTAAAGGTTCATGCTTTAAACCGTCATAACTCTGAAACCATGTGTCAGATGACGTCGCCCTCGCTGACTTTTTTGTTCGTCATGGGCATGCGATTCTGCGTGCAAAGATTGGCCTCGATCTGTTCAGCCGTTGCGGAGAAAAAGGGGTTTTCGTGTTTTCACGAAAAACAAGATGGCGGCCGAAGCACGTGACCTGCGACGTCATAATTACCATTAAAATATTCTACAGACCGAGTCCCTCCTATGGTGAAAATTTTATCTCAATCGGCCCTATTATTGCAGAGAAAATGTTTTTTAAAGGAAATTAAAACTGAAAATGGCAATTGCACTGATGTCGGATGATGTCGTGGCCTGGGAGGACAAAATGGTGTTTGTTCTTCTTTCAACAATAAAGACTTTAGCTTCGCGACCGTACATCCAATCATCTTGAAATTTTGTACACTTGTTCCACCTGATGAGAGCTACATTGTATTAAAAATTCAAGTCGATCCATGCAGTGGTTCAAGAGTTACAAGCTTTTTAAAATTTAACTTCCATTATTTATTGCGGCCAAACCATGTGACTTAAAAAAACGTCTCAAGTAACGATTAAACATCCCCCCATGAGGAACATTTGTGTAAAGTTTCCACTCGATACCTCCACAAATTATGGAGGTGATTCCATTTCTAGTTTGTGATTTGAAAACGTCATAACTCTGAAACCACGTGTCGGATGACGTCGTGCTCGCTGACTTTTTTGTTTGTCATGGGTATCCGAATACGCATGCCAAGTTTGGGCTCGATCCGTTCAGCCGTTGCGGAGAAAAAGGGTTTTTTGTGTTTTTTCACGGAAAACAAGATGGCGGCCGAACCATGTGACGTATGACTACGAAAATTTTCGCATTCTGAGTTTTTTTTAACTAAGCATCTGGGGGAAAAATCTCTTTTTCGGGGGAGAAAAACTGTGTTTGACGAATTCTAACCTCTTAACGTTAGCATTTTTGATATACTCAATACACATGTTTTTTGTTCCCATTGCAGAGTTCTTTAGAATGAGCCATTCCTCAAATTTTTCCATTGAGCCGTTTCGGAGATACAGAGGGGCAAAGTTGAAGGTGTTTTACAAGATGGCGCCCATACCACGTGACCTATGACGTCATCATTAGCATTAAAAAATTCTACGAGCCTAGCCGATCATTTGATGAAAATTTCCTGTCAATCCGACCAGCGGTTGCTGAGAAACTTAATTATGAAGTTTTCGGAGGTGCAAAATAGGGTGGAAGAATAATAAGAAAAACTCTAGCAGTAATAATAGGTTACTCTCCATTTCATGGAGAGTAAACCTAATAACTAGAACTGCCACTTTAAAACTGCTGGCAGTGATGACCGGTTTACTCGCACCCACTTTTGATGCAACCCCACTGTTGATACAACCCCACTTTTGATACAACCCCACTTGTGATACAACCCCACTTTCATTGGACATGCTTTGACACAACCCCCTTGGATACAACCTCGACACACACACACACACACACACACATCCCGACACACACACACACATTCCCCCTACCCCCCACACACATACACACACATACACACACACAAACACATGTACACGTCCTCCCACCCCCACCCCCAACACACACACACACACACACACACACACACACACACACACACACACACACACACACACACACACACACACACACACACACACACACACACACATCACCCCAACCCCTAACACACACACACACTTGCACACAGCCCCCCTACCCCCAACACACACACACATATCCCCCACCCCTAACACACACACAAACACATGCACACATCCCCCCACCTCCCCCCAACCCTAACACACATGCACACACACAAACACCTCCACACCCCTCCCCCCACACGAACACCCCTCCACACATACACCCCTCCACACACACACATATCCACCCGCCCCCTCACACCCACACACACACACACGCACATCCACACATCCACACACACACACACAAACACACGCACACATCTCTCCACCCCACTCCCAACACACACACACACACACACACACACACACACACACACACACACATATCCATCCCCCCCTCCTCCACATGCACACCCCAACCCCTCCACACACACACACATATCCCCCCCCCCCCCAACCCACACACACACACACACACACACAGACATTCACACACACGCACATCCATACACACACACAAACACACACACATCCCCCCCACCCCATCCATTTTTAAAAATATTTTCGTTTAATTAACGATATCTGCCACCCGTGGAAGAACGTCCTGCCGTGGCATGACGTCATCCGTGGCCCGTGCCTAATGTCAGCGTAAAACGAAGTATCCCGTCGATCGAACTTGGTCAAATTTTTCATGATTGTCACCAAATTTGTTGTGGTATTTTGTTAACTCATCCGAGGCAATACGACAATCGAAATCCGATTTGAAATCGGAGCCAAATTGACGCCGTAAGGTGTGCCTGCACGTGTGGATATTTTACCTGTGGAAGATTCACTTTGGAAATACGCTCCATTTAAAATGTTAGATTTTGGATAACTTCGTCATTGTAAATCGGATTTCCACAAAATAAAGGTCACCATTGCTTGCAGATACCTCTCTTTCTCCTTAAAATTGAAGACAGGATGAACTTCAGAGCGAGAAATAAGCCGAGGCGGCGGAGAGTTTTACAATGTTATTTTCCAATGTAAATGACAATATCGTGTAGTTTTACGAAAATTCATCAGAATTTGCCCAGATTTGTTGCATTCGAATGTTAACACCCTCTAGCGACTGTCAAATCCGAAGACAATTTAATTTCGAGCTGCCCTTAGCTCGTGAGGTGGTTATGTCACATGGCCTGGTCAAAAAAACGTGTTGTGGTTCTTCTTCTTCAGGCAATAACAACTTCTAGTTTCCAGACCGTACATCCAATCATCTTGAGATTTTGCACACCTGTTACTCTTCATGACTTCTACTAGAGTATGAAGTTTCACGTCGATCAATAAAGCGATTCAAGAGATATCCATAAAAAAACAAAAAAACTTTAGTTAACGATATCTGCCAAACCACGTGAGCTATCGCAAATTCTAAAATGACATTTTAGTAGACTGACATGCTGAACAGATCTGTGAATTTTCTCCTCGATTGGATCAAAAATGAGGGAGGAGCTAGGTTTTAAAGGTTCATGCTTAAAAACGTCATAACTCTGAAACCATGTGTCGGATGATGTCGTGCTCGCTGACTTTTTTGTTCGTCATGAGTATGCGATGCCGCTTGCAAAGTTGGGCCTCGATCTGTTCAGCCTTTGCAGAGAAAAAGCGGTTTTCGTGTTTTCACGAAAAACAATATGGCTGCCGAAGCACGTGACCTACGACGTCATATTTACCATTAAAATATTCTACAGACCAAGTCCCTCCTATGGTGAAAATTTTATCTCAATCGGCCCTATTATTGCAGAGAAAATGTTTTTTTAAGGAAATTAAAACTGAAAATGGCAATAACACTGGGAGATGTGGCCTGGGAGGACAAAATGGTGTGTTTCTTCTTCTTTCAACAATAAAGACTTTAGCTTCGCGACCGTACATCCAATCATCTTGAAATTTTGCACACTTGTTCCACCCGATGAGAGCTACATTGCATTAAAAATTCAAGTCGATCCATGCAGTGGTTCAAGAGTTACAAGCTTTTTAAAATTTAACTTCCATTATTTATTGCGGCCAAACCATGTGACTTAAAAAAACGTCTCAAGTAACGATTAAACATCCCCCCATGAGGAACATTTGTGTAAAGTTTCCACTCGATACCTCCACAAATTATGGAGGTGATTCCATTTCTAGTTTGTGATTTGAAAACGTCATAACTCTGAAACCACGTGTCGGATGACGTCGTGCTCGCTGACTTTTTTGTTTGTCATGGGTATCCGAATACGCATGCCAAGTTTGGGCTCGATCCGTTCAGCCGTTGCGGAGAAAAAGGGTTTTTTGTGTTTTTTCACGGAAAACAAGATGGCGGCCGAACCATGTGACGTATGACTACGAAAATTTTCGCATTCTGAGTTTTTTTTAACTAAGCATCTGGGGGAAAAATCTCTTTTTCGGGGGAGAAAAACTGTGTTTGACGAATTCTAACCTCTTAACGTTAGCATTTTTGATATACTCAATACACATGTTTTTTGTTCCCATTGCAGAGTTCTTTAGAATGAGCCATTCCTCAAATTTTTCCATTGAGCCGTTTCGGAGATACAGAGGGGCAAAGTTGAAGGTGTTTTACAAGATGGCGCCCATACCACGTGACCTATGACGTCATCATTAGCATTTAAAAATTCTACGAGCCTAGCCGATCATTTGATGAAAATTTCCTGTCAATCCGTCCAGCGGTTGCTGAGAAACTTAATTATGAAGTTTTCGGAGGTGCAAAATAGCGTGGAAGAATAATAAGAAAAACTCTAGCAGTAATAATAGGTTACTCTCCATTTCATGGAGAGTAAACCTAATAACTAGAACTGCCACTTTAAAACTGCTGGCAGTGATGACCGGTTTACTCGCACCCACTTTTGATGCAACCCCACTGTTGATACAACCCCACTTTTGATACAACCCCACTTGTGATACAACCCCACTTTCATTGGACATGCTTTGACACAACCCCCTTGGATACAACCTCGACACACACACACACACACACACACATCCCGACACACACACACACATTCCCCCTACCCCCCACACACATACACACACATACACACACACAAACACATGTACACGTCCTCCCACCCCCACCCCCAACACACACACACACACACACACACACACACACACACACACACACACACACACACACACACACACACACACACACACACACACACACACACACACACACACACATCACCCCAACCCCTAACACACACACACACTTGCACACAGCCCCCCTACCCCCAACACACACACACATATCCCCCACCCCTAACACACACACAAACACATGCACACATCCCCCCACCTCCCCCCAACCCTAACACACATGCACACACACAAACACCTCCACACCCCTCCCCCCACACGAACACCCCTCCACACATACACCCCTCCACACACACACATATCCACCCGCCCCCTCACACCCACACACACACACACGCACATCCACACATCCACACACACACACACAAACACACGCACACATCTCTCCACCCCACTCCCAACACACACACACACACACACACACACACACACACACACACATATCCATCCCCCCCTCCTCCACATGCACACCCCAACCCCTCCACACACACACACATATCCCCCCCCCCCAACCCACACACACACACACACACACACAGACATTCACACACACGCACATCCATACACACACACAAACACACACACATCCCCCCCACCCCATCCATTTTTAAAAATATTTTCGTTTAATTAACGATATCTGCCACCCGTGGAAGAACGTCCTGCCGTGGCATGACGTCATCCGTGGCCCGTGCCTAATGTCAGCGTAAAACGAAGTATCCCGTCGATCGAACTTGGTCAAATTTTTCATGATTGTCACCAAATTTGTTGTGGTATTTTGTTAACTCATCCGAGGCAATACGACAATCGAAATCCGATTTGAAATCGGAGCCAAATTGACGCCGTAAGGTGTGCCTGCACGTGTGGATATTTTACCTGTGGAAGATTCACTTTGGAAATACGCTCCATTTAAAATGTTAGATTTTGGATAACTTCGTCATTGTAAATCGGATTTCCACAAAATAAAGGTCACCATTGCTTGCAGATACCTCTCTTTCTCCTTAAAATTGAAGACAGGATGAACTTCAGAGCGAGAAATAAGCCGAGGCGGCGGAGAGTTTTACAATGTTATTTTCCAATGTAAATGACAATATCGTGTAGTTTTACGAAAATTCATCAGAATTTGCCCAGATTTGTTGCATTCGAATGTTAACACCCTCTAGCGACTGTCAAATCCGAAGACAATTTAATTTCGAGCTGCCCTTAGCTCGTGAGGTGGTTATGTCACATGGCCTGGTCAAAAAAACGTGTTGTGGTTCTTCTTCTTCAGGCAATAACAACTTCTAGTTTCCAGACCGTACATCCAATCATCTTGAGATTTTGCACACCTGTTACTCTTCATGACTTCTACTAGAGTATGAAGTTTCACGTCGATCAATAAAGCGATTCAAGAGATATCCATAAAAAAACAAAAAAACTTTAGTTAACGATATCTGCCAAACCACGTGAGCTATCGCAAATTCTAAAATGACATTTTAGTAGACTGACATGCTGAACAGATCTGTGAATTTTCTCCTCGATTGGATCAAAAATGAGGGAGGAGCTAGGTTTTAAAGGTTCATGCTTAAAAACGTCATAACTCTGAAACCATGTGTCGGATGATGTCGTGCTCGCTGACTTTTTTGTTCGTCATGAGTATGCGATGCCGCTTGCAAAGTTGGGCCTCGATCTGTTCAGCCTTTGCAGAGAAAAAGCGGTTTTCGTGTTTTCACGAAAAACAATATGGCTGCCGAAGCACGTGACCTACGACGTCATATTTACCATTAAAATATTCTACAGACCAAGTCCCTCCTATGGTGAAAATTTTATCTCAATCGGCCCTATTATTGCAGAGAAAATGTTTTTTTAAGGAAATTAAAACTGAAAATGGCAATAACACTGGGAGATGTGGCCTGGGAGGACAAAATGGTGTGTTTCTTCTTCTTTCAACAATAAAGACTTTAGCTTCGCGACCGTACATCCAATCATCTTGAAATTTTGCACACTTGTTCCACCCGATGAGAGCTACATTGCATTAAAAATTCAAGTCGATCCATGCAGTGGTTCAAGAGTTACAAGCTTTTTAAAATTTAACTTCCATTATTTATTGCGGCCAAACCATGTGACTTAAAAAAACGTCTCAAGTAACGATTAAACATCCCCCCATGAGGAACATTTGTGTAAAGTTTCCACTCGATACCTCCACAAATTATGGAGGTGATTCCATTTCTAGTTTGTGATTTGAAAACGTCATAACTCTGAAACCACGTGTCGGATGACGTCGTGCTCGCTGACTTTTTTGTTTGTCATGGGTATCCGAATACGCATGCCAAGTTTGGGCTCGATCCGTTCAGCCGTTGCGGAGAAAAAGGGTTTTTTGTGTTTTTTCACGGAAAACAAGATGGCGGCCGAACCATGTGACGTATGACTACGAAAATTTTCGCATTCTGAGTTTTTTTTAACTAAGCATCTGGGGGAAAAATCTCTTTTTCGGGGGAGAAAAACTGTGTTTGACGAATTCTAACCTCTTAACGTTAGCATTTTTGATATACTCAATACACATGTTTTTTGTTCCCATTGCAGAGTTCTTTAGAATGAGCCATTCCTCAAATTTTTCCATTGAGCCGTTTCGGAGATACAGAGGGGCAAAGTTGAAGGTGTTTTACAAGATGGCGCCCATACCACGTGACCTATGACGTCATCATTAGCATTAAAAAATTATACGAGCCTAGCCGATCATTTGATGAAAATTTCCTGTCAATCCGACCAGCGGTTGCTGAGAAACTTAATTATGAAGTTTTCGGAGGTGCAAAATAGGGTGGAAGAATAATAAGAAAAACTCTAGCAGTAATAATAGGTTACTCTCCATTTCATGGAGAGTAAACCTAATAACTAGAACTGCCACTTTAAAACTGCTGGCAGTGATGACCGGTTTACTCGCACCCACTTTTGATGCAACCCCACTGTTGATACAACCCCACTTTTGATACAACCCCACTTGTGATACAACCCCACTTTCATTGGACATGCTTTGACACAACCCCCTTGGATACAACCTCGACACACACACACACACACACACACATCCCGACACACACACACACATTCCCCCTACCCCCCACACACATACACACACATACACACACACAAACACATGTACACGTCCTCCCACCCCCACCCCCAACACACACACACACACACACACACACACACACACACACACACACACACACACACACACACACACACACACACACACATCACCCCAACCCCTAACACACACACACACTTGCACACAGCCCCCCTACCCCCAACACACACACACATATCCCCCACCCCTAACACACACACAAACACATGCACACATCCCCCCACCTCCCCCCAACCCTAACACACATGCACACACACAAACACCTCCACACCCCTCCCCCCACACGAACACCCCTCCACACATACACCCCTCCACACACACACATATCCACCCGCCCCCTCACACCCACACACACACACACGCACATCCACACATCCACACACACACACACAAACACACGCACACATCTCTCCACCCCACTCCCAACACACACACACACACACACACACACACACACACACACACACACACATATCCATCCCCCCCTCCTCCACATGCACACCCCAACCCCTCCACACACACACACATATCCCCCCCCCCCCAACCCACACACACACACACACACACACAGACATTCACACACACGCACATCCATACACACACACAAACACACACACATCCCCCCCACCCCATCCATTTTTAAAAATATTTTCGTTTAATTAACGATATCTGCCACCCGTGGAAGAACGTCCTGCCGTGGCATGACGTCATCCGTGGCCCGTGCCTAATGTCAGCGTAAAACGAAGTATCCCGTCGATCGAACTTGGTCAAATTTTTCATGATTGTCACCAAATTTGTTGTGGTATTTTGTTAACTCATCCGAGGCAATACGACAATCGAAATCCGATTTGAAATCGGAGCCAAATTGACGCCGTAAGGTGTGCCTGCACGTGTGGATATTTTACCTGTGGAAGATTCACTTTGGAAATACGCTCCATTTAAAATGTTAGATTTTGGATAACTTCGTCATTGTAAATCGGATTTCCACAAAATAAAGGTCACCATTGCTTGCAGATACCTCTCTTTCTCCTTAAAATTGAAGACAGGATGAACTTCAGAGCGAGAAATAAGCCGAGGCGGCGGAGAGTTTTACAATGTTATTTTCCAATGTAAATGACAATATCGTGTAGTTTTACGAAAATTCATCAGAATTTGCCCAGATTTGTTGCATTCGAATGTTAACACCCTCTAGCGACTGTCAAATCCGAAGACAATTTAATTTCGAGCTGCCCTTAGCTCGTGAGGTGGTTATGTCACATGGCCTGGTCAAAAAAACGTGTTGTGGTTCTTCTTCTTCAGGCAATAACAACTTCTAGTTTCCAGACCGTACATCCAATCATCTTGAGATTTTGCACACCTGTTACTCTTCATGACTTCTACTAGAGTATGAAGTTTCACGTCGATCAATAAAGCGATTCAAGAGATATCCATAAAAAAACAAAAAAACTTTAGTTAACGATATCTGCCAAACCACGTGAGCTATCGCAAATTCTAAAATGACATTTTAGTAGACTGACATGCTGAACAGATCTGTGAATTTTCTCCTCGATTGGATCAAAAATGAGGGAGGAGCTAGGTTTTAAAGGTTCATGCTTAAAAACGTCATAACTCTGAAACCATGTGTCGGATGATGTCGTGCTCGCTGACTTTTTTGTTCGTCATGAGTATGCGATGCCGCTTGCAAAGTTGGGCCTCGATCTGTTCAGCCTTTGCAGAGAAAAAGCGGTTTTCGTGTTTTCACGAAAAACAATATGGCTGCCGAAGCACGTGACCTACGACGTCATATTTACCATTAAAATATTCTACAGACCAAGTCCCTCCTATGGTGAAAATTTTATCTCAATCGGCCCTATTATTGCAGAGAAAATGTTTTTTTAAGGAAATTAAAACTGAAAATGGCAATAACACTGGGAGATGTGGCCTGGGAGGACAAAATGGTGTGTTTCTTCTTCTTTCAACAATAAAGACTTTAGCTTCGCGACCGTACATCCAATCATCTTGAAATTTTGCACACTTGTTCCACCCGATGAGAGCTACATTGCATTAAAAATTCAAGTCGATCCATGCAGTGGTTCAAGAGTTACAAGCTTTTTAAAATTTAACTTCCATTATTTATTGCGGCCAAACCATGTGACTTAAAAAAACGTCTCAAGTAACGATTAAACATCCCCCCATGAGGAACATTTGTGTAAAGTTTCCACTCGATACCTCCACAAATTATGGAGGTGATTCCATTTCTAGTTTGTGATTTGAAAACGTCATAACTCTGAAACCACGTGTCGGATGACGTCGTGCTCGCTGACTTTTTTGTTTGTCATGGGTATCCGAATACGCATGCCAAGTTTGGGCTCGATCCGTTCAGCCGTTGCGGAGAAAAAGGGTTTTTTGTGTTTTTTCACGGAAAACAAGATGGCGGCCGAACCATGTGACGTATGACTACGAAAATTTTCGCATTCTGAGTTTTTTTTAACTAAGCATCTGGGGGAAAAATCTCTTTTTCGGGGGAGAAAAACTGTGTTTGACGAATTCTAACCTCTTAACGTTAGCATTTTTGATATACTCAATACACATGTTTTTTGTTCCCATTGCAGAGTTCTTTAGAATGAGCCATTCCTCAAATTTTTCCATTGAGCCGTTTCGGAGATACAGAGGGGCAAAGTTGAAGGTGTTTTACAAGATGGCGCCCATACCACGTGACCTATGACGTCATCATTAGCATTTAAAAATTCTACGAGCCTAGCCGATCATTTGATGAAAATTTCCTGTCAATCCGTCCAGCGGTTGCTGAGAAACTTAATTATGAAGTTTTCGGAGGTGCAAAATAGCGTGGAAGAATAATAAGAAAAACTCTAGCAGTAATAATAGGTTACTCTCCATTTCATGGAGAGTAAACCTAATAACTAGAACTGCCACTTTAAAACTGCTGGCAGTGATGACCGGTTTACTCGCACCCACTTTTGATGCAACCCCACTGTTGATACAACCCCACTTTTGATACAACCCCACTTGTGATACAACCCCACTTTCATTGGACATGCTTTGACACAACCCCCTTGGATACAACCTCGACACACACACACACACACACACACACATCCCGACACACACACACACATTCCCCCTACCCCCCACACACATACACACACATACACACACACAAACACATGTACACGTCCTCCCACCCCCACCCCCAACACACACACACACACACACACACACACACACACACACACACACACACACACACACACACACACACACACACACACACACACACACATCACCCCAACCCCTAACACACACACACACTTGCACACAGCCCCCCTACCCCCAACACACACACACATATCCCCCACCCCTAACACACACACAAACACATGCACACATCCCCCCACCTCCCCCCAACCCTAACACACATGCACACACACAAACACCTCCACACCCCTCCCCCCACACGAACACCCCTCCACACATACACCCCTCCACACACACACATATCCACCCGCCCCCTCACACCCACACACACACACACGCACATCCACACATCCACACACACACACACAAACACACGCACACATCTCTCCACCCCACTCCCAACACACACACACACACACACACACACACACACACACACACACACACACACACATATCCATCCCCCCCTCCTCCACATGCACACCCCAACCCCTCCACACACACACACATATCCCCCCCCCCCAACCCACACACACACACACACACACACAGACATTCACACACACGCACATCCATACACACACACAAACACACACACATCCCCCCCACCCCATCCATTTTTAAAAATATTTTCGTTTAATTAACGATATCTGCCACCCGTGGAAGAACGTCCTGCCGTGGCATGACGTCATCCGTGGCCCGTGCCTAATGTCAGCGTAAAACGAAGTATCCCGTCGATCGAACTTGGTCAAATTTTTCATGATTGTCACCAAATTTGTTGTGGTATTTTGTTAACTCATCCGAGGCAATACGACAATCGAAATCCGATTTGAAATCGGAGCCAAATTGACGCCGTAAGGTGTGCCTGCACGTGTGGATATTTTACCTGTGGAAGATTCACTTTGGAAATACGCTCCATTTAAAATGTTAGATTTTGGATAACTTCGTCATTGTAAATCGGATTTCCACAAAATAAAGGTCACCATTGCTTGCAGATACCTCTCTTTCTCCTTAAAATTGAAGACAGGATGAACTTCAGAGCGAGAAATAAGCCGAGGCGGCGGAGAGTTTTACAATGTTATTTTCCAATGTAAATGACAATATCGTGTAGTTTTACGAAAATTCATCAGAATTTGCCCAGATTTGTTGCATTCGAATGTTAACACCCTCTAGCGACTGTCAAATCCGAAGACAATTTAATTTCGAGCTGCCCTTAGCTCGTGAGGTGGTTATGTCACATGGCCTGGTCAAAAAAACGTGTTGTGGTTCTTCTTCTTCAGGCAATAACAACTTCTAGTTTCCAGACCGTACATCCAATCATCTTGAGATTTTGCACACCTGTTACTCTTCATGACTTCTACTAGAGTATGAAGTTTCACGTCGATCAATAAAGCGATTCAAGAGATATCCATAAAAAAACAAAAAAACTTTAGTTAACGATATCTGCCAAACCACGTGAGCTATCGCAAATTCTAAAATGACATTTTAGTAGACTGACATGCTGAACAGATCTGTGAATTTTCTCCTCGATTGGATCAAAAATGAGGGAGGAGCTAGGTTTTAAAGGTTCATGCTTAAAAACGTCATAACTCTGAAACCATGTGTCGGATGATGTCGTGCTCGCTGACTTTTTTGTTCGTCATGAGTATGCGATGCCGCTTGCAAAGTTGGGCCTCGATCTGTTCAGCCTTTGCAGAGAAAAAGCGGTTTTCGTGTTTTCACGAAAAACAATATGGCTGCCGAAGCACGTGACCTACGACGTCATATTTACCATTAAAATATTCTACAGACCAAGTCCCTCCTATGGTGAAAATTTTATCTCAATCGGCCCTATTATTGCAGAGAAAATGTTTTTTTAAGGAAATTAAAACTGAAAATGGCAATAACACTGGGAGATGTGGCCTGGGAGGACAAAATGGTGTGTTTCTTCTTCTTTCAACAATAAAGACTTTAGCTTCGCGACCGTACATCCAATCATCTTGAAATTTTGCACACTTGTTCCACCCGATGAGAGCTACATTGCATTAAAAATTCAAGTCGATCCATGCAGTGGTTCAAGAGTTACAAGCTTTTTAAAATTTAACTTCCATTATTTATTGCGGCCAAACCATGTGACTTAAAAAAACGTCTCAAGTAACGATTAAACATCCCCCCATGAGGAACATTTGTGTAAAGTTTCCACTCGATACCTCCACAAATTATGGAGGTGATTCCATTTCTAGTTTGTGATTTGAAAACGTCATAACTCTGAAACCACGTGTCGGATGACGTCGTGCTCGCTGACTTTTTTGTTTGTCATGGGTATCCGAATACGCATGCCAAGTTTGGGCTCGATCCGTTCAGCCGTTGCGGAGAAAAAGGGTTTTTTGTGTTTTTTCACGGAAAACAAGATGGCGGCCGAACCATGTGACGTATGACTACGAAAATTTTCGCATTCTGAGTTTTTTTTAACTAAGCATCTGGGGGAAAAATCTCTTTTTCGGGGGAGAAAAACTGTGTTTGACGAATTCTAACCTCTTAACGTTAGCATTTTTGATATACTCAATACACATGTTTTTTGTTCCCATTGCAGAGTTCTTTAGAATGAGCCATTCCTCAAATTTTTCCATTGAGCCGTTTCGGAGATACAGAGGGGCAAAGTTGAAGGTGTTTTACAAGATGGCGCCCATACCACGTGACCTATGACGTCATCATTAGCATTTAAAAATTCTACGAGCCTAGCCGATCATTTGATGAAAATTTCCTGTCAATCCGTCCAGCGGTTGCTGAGAAACTTAATTATGAAGTTTTCGGAGGTGCAAAATAGCGTGGAAGAATAATAAGAAAAACTCTAGCAGTAATAATAGGTTACTCTCCATTTCATGGAGAGTAAACCTAATAAGAAAAACTCTAGCAGTAATAATAGGTTACTCTCCATTTCATGGAGAGTAAACCTAATAATAAGAAAAACTCTAGCAGTAATAATAGGTTACTCTCCATTTATGGAGAGTCAACCTAATAATTGCATCAATAATAACTAGAACAGTGCTCGGTGGAGCGTATATGCCTGCCAGGCTGAACAGTTTATGTTTTGTATTGCACTGATAGGCCGGATCTGGAGTTTAACCGAAATCGAATCTGCTTGTTCTTGTCACCTAACCAACTCGTCCACAACTTTTTGAGATATTGTGCTATATTGTATATCATTTTGGCCCTATCTTTCAATTGTGAAGAATCGCTTAAAATTGTAGTATCCGGACCCGGATCGTTACCAAAATCTAATGAATTCTTCCTTGACACACACCCAATCTGTCCACCAAGTTTTGTCCGAATCCGTTCATAACTTTTTTGAGATATCCTGTTCACAGACAAACAGGGGTGAAAATATAACCTTCGTTTACCTTCAGTTGCGGAGGTAATAATAACAAGGAGCTGCTACTATAGGCCCTCTGTCTTTGGTTGGTATGAGGAATAGATATCTGTAATATGACAGCTAAATATTGAACGGTTTTTTGAAATATTGCATACGCAAGCCAAGTTACTGAGTTGGTTGCCATGACAACATAATTCAGCCAATCACAGCAGTGATCTCATCAGGTTGAGATAATGTCATGAGGAAGAGATATCTGCAATATGAAAGCAAAATGTTCAACGAATTTTCAAAGATACTTACATACTGCAATAAAGTATTGGCCTTACATACTGCAATGCATTGTTCTTCTCACCGGATTTAAGTTCCTATGAAATTTATACGGAAGTTACTTTCATTGTTATTCATGTAGCAAGTATTTAAATGGGGATTGCTCCTGCCCCCAACCCTTTGGATATGTAAGATGATAAAGTTTCACTTGTAGGATTGAATTTGTGAGGAGCATCAAGGTTTTTTTCTTATTTCATTGCAGGAAAAATAGAGCTTCCAAACCAAAGCATCATGTACCAAAGGTATGGTTCTTTCCTACATTATTTGGTTCTTATAGTGCTGGATTGAGTTCGTGCATAGAGGGTAAAATGGCGGCACTTCAGGTGTGTTAACCCTTTGTCGAAGCAAAAGTGGGTCTTTCGCTTCAACAAAGGGATAACGACCAAAACGGCAGCTTCTTCTTGCTTCCCACGGCGATTTGCATACCTCGATGAACATTCCGTTGATTCCATTCGTCGTTCCACTTCATCGACACTAGCCTCCACTTTTAAGACTAGTTCTTGATTCTACTGTAAAATGGTGCTCTGAAGTGGTCAAGAGGAGTGGCTATCACCAGGGCCGCCGAGAGCCAGAATGGGCCCTGGGGAAATGCCAAGTGTCGGGCCCCCTTCAAAAATGTTTTTTTCATCAACCTATAGCTGAGGAGGTTTCCATATTTTCGTCAGACCAAACACATGCCATGGTTAAGGGAAATTGGGGTGCTATTCATTTATTCCTGTGGGAGCGGGAGTATCCGGAGTTACCCGGTGAATGTTCAAATCCTGTTGGTCTTTTGAATAAATCAGTTTGTTTTTACAGCGTAACCCATAGGGCAAAGCTGCCTGGAACAGTGTTTGTCCTTATGTATGTATTTATGTATGTATGTCCCCTCAAATGTATACCAATCAGAGCTGAGGATCTGGTCACATGACAGGGTGATGTGATTATGCCTGATGTCATTACGGCATACAATGGCTGACTCTGCACTCCGCCATTTTGATTCCCATGTCGTTCAGGCTGAACATATCGTCGAACCTGTCATATATCACAATCACCATGCTCTACCTTTACGCTTTTCATTCAGTGTGAAACACAAACAAACTGATTGTTAAAATGATCATCAAATATCAAAAGCATTGACGTTACAGATCTTCCAGCGACACAGTACGTATAGGCCTTAGGCTTCATGCCTTCATTCCTCACCTTCAGGCCGCTTCAGACAAATTAGCCAAGGTTTCTTAATACAGTAGTATTGTTCAGTAGTATCGTTCTCATTATAATAATAATAATATAGTAAATATAACCATAACACTTTAATCCCAAAGTCGCGAATGCAAAGTTTATGGATTGAAGCGGTGTATGGTTCATGAATCAATGATAAGCGGTGTACGGTACTAATAACTGTGGAAGTAAGGAATTAGCCTCAGTTTTTTTTAGGAATATCCTTTTCGTAATAATGATAACGTAACGTTGATATTATAGTAAATCTAATCGTTACACTAATCCCTCCGTAGTGACTGCAAAGTTACTGGAGGTTAAAATATATCATCTTCTATATGTTAAAGTAGCAGCAATTTTGTGTCCGGCCGTCACGCGACGTCATTACCTCTATGATGTCATTACGATGGCTGACTCCACTGACCGATATTTTAATTTACTCATTCAATTTATTATTAAACTCAATAAACTCATTCAATTCATTTACTCAATTTAAACCCTGGTGTTGGGCTAGCGGCAAGGGTGCCAGCTTAGGATCCTAGGATCCTGGGTTCGAATCCCGGTCGATCGCTGAATTAACGCCAGGGGGGTTGACTCAGCCTGTCATCCTTCCGAGGTCGGCTAATTGAGTACCAGTTCACTGGTAATTCCCTGTTTGTTGTTAAAGGCGGCAAAAAGGGTTGGCGTCAGGAAGGGCATCCGGCCGTAAAACATTGCTTCAAAAAGGGGACCAAAAAACAACAACAACCACGGTTCCCAAAAAAGGCCAACCCCCGCTTTGCGGGGAAAAATGGCCTCTAAAGGTGGTTTTTTATACCCGCTCACTATGTGAGTGGCAGAAAGAGTCATTCCTCTTTGGGGTATATAGATTACAGTCGATCTATGGTCCGGTCTCAAGAACATTGGGTGTGTTCATTCACCGTTTATTGTGGATAGATCGCCAAGTGGTTTAAGCATTCGAGCAAGCACTCCATTTAAAACCGTTAAGTGCAAGCGTTAGCTTGCTGCTTGGTAAATGAGCACACCTCGGGCTTCCTCCCTTTCAGTTTCGTTTTGAACAGCAGGAAAAGTGGGTTTCATCGGTGGTTTTCAAAACAAAACCTTAATTGGTGGGTTTCAAAGGCCGCTACGAAAAACGGCACTTTAGCGGCAGGAAGGGTCATGTTATTTACCCAAACGTTGCAGGGTATATAGATTGCAGTGGATCTTTGCTCAGTTCTGCAAGTAAAATTTACCTCACGGATGTCGGGATTCTTCCAAATTTCTTTGCTCAATGTTATGAACAGCATTAGTGACTGTTTTAAAAGCTAATAATATGTTTGTGGTTTATAATATTTTTACTTCTGGTAGAGGCCGTTGCTCCCACGAAAACACCATGATAAGCTATTTAGAAACGTTGACATGGCATTTGTTCAAGGAGGAAAAACCCATGGGGATGTGGGACATTATTAGTATTAACATTGTTTTGTAATAGTAAAACATTAATATTATGCTATTATCATTCGTTTTGTTATTAGAAACGGCCTTGGAAAAACGCCATGATAAAGCTAGCTTAATACGGATATACACCTCTACACGCAACCCCATTGGCGGCAATGGTGGGGAAAACCTGCTTGGGGGAGAAAACCCCCTTGGGGAGGGGGCAAGTTAATGCACTGCAACCTTTATTGTGTAACCCCTAGTCATCCTGTTAAGTTTGGTTGAGATTGGATAAGTAACGATGGAATGTATCGCAGTCAACAATCATCAGGCAGACACCAAAGGCCCAAATTGCGTATTTTAGTATGATATGCCGTATAGGCCTTCAACATGTCGTCGAAGCGGTCGAACCTGTTATGGGTTTGTTTTTTTTTACACGCCGACAGCTGTACGTTGCAGGGAGTAGAGTAGGAGACCCACTCGATCTGCGCATCTTTGCTAACCACAGTGAATTCCAGATAAGGAGAGGAACTGCACATGCTGCAGGCCGACTAACCCGCAACGTTGTTTATCGTGAGATCATATAAACTCAGGAGCAGATCAAGAGTGAAACTTGGAGGGTTAATAGCTCCCAAGAAAATGTTGCTTTAAAATATAAATGTTGCAAAATGAGTACCAACTCACTGGGTCCTCTCTCAAGGAGGTTGGTGGCAGGATTTGCACTCCGGCTGCCGTAAAACACCTCATTCCTGTAACACACACAGTCGTATGTGTAGGGATGGTGCTGAAGTCACTGATAGTGTTGACTAACTGACCAGCATAATATGGTTCCATATTTAATTCCATATTATCCATAATTCCATAATTCCATGTTATGGAATAAAGCAGTGCCTCAATGTAATCTCTTCACTTCCATGGTAGTACAGTCAAATGGTGCCTTGACCTACCACTAATTGGAAAAGATTGTTTCTCTGTTGGATTATCCTCTGATATACCCCAAGAATACCATATCAAAAATAGAGATGAATGGGACGGGTGGAAGGGGTCTAAATATGCTAATTTATGTTAATTAGGTCCGAACATCAAAGGAACAAGCTAAACAAGAAGAAATATTGCATTTGTCTCAAGAATAATCAATTTAATGCTACCCAACTTCATCAATGGTGTTGTTAGAAATGATAGAAACTCAAATTAGGTACCTACTTGGATTATTACCTGATGATGTAATCATAATTATGCTAATTAAGTGTCGCCATTAATGAAAAACCTTCTTTTGAAATAGTGAACCAAAAATTATAAGAATGGTGTCAAAACCTGGGTTTTCATGGTCAAGGTGTTCAATGGTACGGGCCAGAACTTCATGAAGTTATTATTATTATGCAATTATCCAAATTATGCAAATAAAGCCTTTATCAAGAAACATATTACAATAAAAAGTAATTGCTCATACCGGGTAAGACAAATAGAGGAGACAAACCTACATGTAAGTCTCTAAAACACTTGTTTCGCTGTGCGGTCGTTCAGTCATCAATTTCAGCCTCAATAACTTGTGGGTCCATTGAATTAGTGCAACTTGTATCTTTGCACTCACCACAAGCAAATGTGCATTCAAGACCGTGCCTCCGACAAGTGCATTTCAGAGTGTTGCAGCCAGTTTTACAGTTACAGTGAATAACTTCAAGTAGGTAGTCAGGAGCCAGAGGCAGGTCTGTTTGTTTTGGAATGAATTTGCCATCCTTCGCCTTCCATCCCCAGTCAGTGGCATTTAGTCTGGAACTTTCTCCTTTCCATTCATTGATTTGGTAGAAAACACGTAGGGAGTGGTACTTTGCCGCAGCTGAGGTTAGAGGCAAAACCTGTGCCTGAACCGCCTTTGAACACCTGACAACTTTTTCTTTAAACCGCTGGCATCTAAGTGTGTCCAGGCTGTCATTTTACCCTCCATTATAGAGGCACACAAGTGCATTCTCACCAGCTTCAATAATTTGATTATGCGGGGTATCTGGACCAGCCAAAAAGATTTCTGCGTGCTTCCTGAACTTAGAATTGTTAAGCAGCTTTTTGAACGCAAGTGGTTTTCCAACCCCGAACAGTCTAAAAGTTGTGTCCCAACCTGAAATGGCATGTGCAAATAGAATGTTTTCGCATGCAGTTTCCTTTGGGATATCCCTCGTCTTTTTTGGGTCCCATACTCTGCAGCTATTTGAATTTGACTTTGGTTCTGGTCTGAAATAGATTGCGTTTGGAAGATTCTTTGCGTGATAGCAAAGAACCACAAGTAAGTCTGTGTCCTCTCCTACTCGAACAGTGTCGACATACTCTGCAGATTTTACGGCAGTCATAGCAATCAGCGTATCAGCATCTCCCTTTGCCTTTTGGATGACACATCCTGCTCTCTCCAGTTTCTCATTCAAAATGTTTATGAACCTCTGCTTGTTCGCTGTGTTTGACAAAAACTCGCTTTTCTTCAAAGAAATAACAGTTTGCCCAGAAAAGTGTACCTGAGGCCCGTAGCAACCCTTTGTCCTGCGCAAGTGAGTTTCATCCTTGGTTGATGGTTCTGCCGAATATCCATCAAATACAATGGTTGGTTTAGAGTACCTGCGAGCTACATAGTCCACGTACAACTGACAAATGTGATCTATTGACTCTTTTCTCAGCCAAGGAATTATTTGTACTAGGGCATGCCCGTACTATATATATATCTAAAATTATATCCCCCCCCCTCTATTTACATGAAATGGTTTGGTCCAAAGCGAATGGCTTGCGAGTACGGTGACAATCCCCCCCCCCCTCTATTTACATGAAATGGTTTGGTCCAAAGCGAACGGCTTGCGAGTACGGTGACAATCCCCCCCCTCTATTTACATGAAATGGTTTGGTCCAAAGCGAACGGCTTGCGAGTACGGTGACAATCCCCCCCCTCTATTTACATGAAATGGTTTGGTCCAAAGCGAACGGCTTGCGAGTACGGTGACAATCCCCCCCCTCTATTTACATGAAATGGTTTGGTCCAAAGCTAACGGCTTGCGGAGTTTGGTAAAGAAATCGCCATCGCGTGCACAAATGCGCAGGAAAGCGAATGAATCGCAAATTAGTTTTAATTAGTTTTAAAACATAGTTTAACGCCCGAGCGAGTTTAACGCAATCGCAAATCGCATCGCAAAGCGAAAGAATCGCAAATTAGTTTTAATTAGTTTTAAAACATAGTTTAACGCCAACATAGCGCCAACATAGTTTGCCGACGGGAAATAAATGAATACGCTCTCAAATGTGCCGTCCGAGGCAGAGTCTGTTCGCCACGTTCGGCACACGTGATAGCTCGCTGCTCTCTGATTGGTTGAATCGTTTTTTGGACATAGCTCGATAACTACTTCTCCGATTAATATGAAACCTTGAAAAGGCACATCCTCGGGTCCCCAGCAATATACCTGGCAAGTTTAAAGTATATCGGACCCGTGGTTGTCGAGAAACAGCGGTCACAGACAAACATACAAACATACAAACATACACACAGAGATTACTGGAATTATAGATAGATGAGTGATCCCCCATCAAGCACAAAGTGAAGCTCAGTAGACGGCAAGGAATCTGGCTGCACGTCTTTCACATATTCCCATATTGCATCATATTGCATCATAGATTAAGTATGATAAGTAATTAAGTTCTGGTGTCACAATGCAATGAACTACATCTGCTGAATACATTTGAGATGTCCAAATTAATGGCTGAGGATACACAATACCAGTAATGAAAGTAAACGATCAGCATACTTGACAGAAACCTCACCAATTATTGCCATAAATGCCCAAATGACATCACATAAGAAGGAATGTCAGCACATGCAGGCATGCAGGCATGCATTAGGCTTTACCAAGGTGACTTTTTGTAAGTTCCTAAAAACTCACCTGTACATGCCACAAAGTACCAACATTCATTTTTACTAGTAATTTCTTCATCAAATTAGAATGACAAGGAAGAAACAATCAAGAATCATGATTCCAATCAAAACAGTATAGAGGAAGCTCCCTTTGTTTTAATCGTTTAATTACCTGGATTTCAGTATAGATGGCACTGCTGTTTGGAGGAGAAATCAATGCGATGCCAAACAGGACAAAATAGGCATACCTAAAACATGCACTGACTATCATAGAAAAAGACGGGTTTTCATTAATGGTGACACTTAACTGGCATAATTATGATTACATAATCAGGTAATAATCCAAGTAGGTACCTAATTTGAGTTTCTATCATTTCTAACAACACCATTGATGAAGTTGGGTAGCATTAAATTGATTATTCTTGAGACAAATGCAAGATTTCTTCTTGTTTAGCTTGTTCCTTTGATGTTCGGACCTAATTAACATGAGAATCCAACAGAGAAGCACTTTTCCAATTAGTGGTGGGTTAGGCTTCTAAATTGACTAATTTGACTGGACTATGGTGACAGACAGCTTAGAGACTTAGAGTACTTCAGCATAATTTAATACTTACATTATTTGCTAAGTGGCATCTCCACACAGGTCAAACTATATCCTCTTCAACTTTCTTTTCTATTTTTTGTAGGTGCCTACAACACACCCCTACCTACACCCAATAAGGAAAATTTATATTTAATATTATATGCACACACACACACACACACACACACACACACACACACACACACACACACACACACACACACACACACACGGCTCTCTTATGGTATAGATGAACGGATTCGTTTATTAACTCATTTCATCCGGGTGGGGTTTGGCCAACATTCCTGTGTTCATTTACATCATTACATCATCACCGCAATTATCATAATGTAAGTTGTTCCCACAGTAGTTTATTTCATGAGGGAGGGTGTTTACTGCAGTCCCCAGGGTGGTCACCCCCCCCCCGCCCCCCATCCTCCCCATCACCTCTAAGTGGCCCTGGCTATCACCATAGCACAGTTAGTTGACTTTTTGGAGCGGAGGGTTGGAGTGGGACTGCTTGACCTTATGTCTTCGTATTCAATTGCTATTCATAATCTCACTGCTTTGGAGAAAGTTTGCTTGTGGCAGTAACATAAACGTGTGGTATATTGTGCATGTTTTGCAAAATAGCACATTACCAAGTACCACACAACAGGCTTGGTGGATATGCTGGACACAATCTGTTAATCTCATCCAAGGTGGTTCATTGAATGTTTTTCTTCAGCACTTGCTGGATGTTAAGTCGCTGAAGCACATGGTGAGCCTCACGCTGCAAGATTGCACAACCAAGTCTTTACTACACGTCAACAAGAAGAAAAAGCCACCAAGCATCAGCGCACAGTTTCAGGTACTTTTTGGTGCATAGGAACGGCACTAAATCATAGCTCTGCAGTTCCCTCTACAACGAGCAGCTTGATTGATTCCAGGATTACTTAGATTAAGCTATGAGGAGCTGCTGAAGAAGACAGGACTTTATACATTGGAAAGGAGGCGATTATGCGGGGGTTTTATACTTGTATCATCATATTGATTGGTATTTGTAGGAAATGCCTGATTGGTCATTCTTCCTTGTCATGATTTGAGCATGCATTCATTTGCAGACTTCCCTGAGCAAACTCCTGGAGACTTTAAATCAAGCTGAACCCTACTTCATCAGGTGCATTCGCTCCAATGCGGAGAAGGTAAAATGAAATTACCACCGAGCCTTCGTCGTCATCCTACTTATCTTTACATTGATGTTTCCCATGGACGAAGCAACACACCAGACCTGTTTATCGTACAGCGTAGGTCTAGTCTCCAAGCCGATCCGGCCTGAATGACCAACAAGGCCATCTGAGATGACAGCAAAGGATGTACACATTAAGCATCCCAGATGCACTCGTTTTTAGGAATTACATGAATGACTTGCTTTTCTTCAGTCTTCACTTTTTTATTGTCATTGAAATTTCACAAGATAATTGTGCTATTTTTAGGTTTAAATGAGTTTGAAGAAGTATTCCCTATTTAAATGTTTTCGGTTGAAAATGTTGACAAAAGTGATGGCAGTTTTTCAAAATGTCCCATCAACACATATTTAAAGGCAGGACAAAGATGCTTCCTTCGTTTCACAGCTTTGAAAACACAAATACCTCCCTTAGTACCTCCCTTAGTACCTCCCTTACACATTAGTAATGTGTGAAGAAATTTGGGGACATGGTGTTTGCCTTGTGATCAAACTGTCCAGGACGTTGTGGTTATCCTTCTGGATGGCCTCGGCAGAAAACTTAAATGACCTAGCTGTCCTAGCAGATCAAGTATAGATACTCCATGCTGAGAGACCCCTTCATCTTTTTTCAATGCTAACTTTTACTATAAATGGGCCCAGTGCGTCCTTGTCACAAATTGTCCTTTTTTGTTTTTTGTTTTTTTAAGATTCATGTCTGAACAAACTGCGATGAAATATATTTCGGGAATATACACTACCCCCCAATAATTGTAATAACTACCAGGTTATACTCCACCAATTTTGCAAGAGGAGAGAGAGCAAATAAAGTTTCAGGTGATATTTCATCTCTTGCCTATGGACTTCCTCAGACCTTCATCCTAGCTCTGGCATGTGGTTTATTTATTTATTCTTTATTGAAATGTGAGCCTGGTGTTGGCTTAACAGTTAAGGGGGCTGGCTTAGGATGTTTGGATCTTGAGTCCGAGCCCTGTCGTGCTGTTAAATAACACCAAGTGGGTTGACTCAGCCTGTCATCCTTTCGAGGTCAGCAAAATGGGTATCAACTTGCTGGAAACAGGCGGAACTGCATCAGGGGCACAACTGCCCTCCCAGAAATTATGCAAACAGCAGCCACAGGCTGCATACAAAATAATAAAAATATGGAACCGTCTTCCACCCATGCTCTAGAACAAGTAGTGGAGGGAGCATTAAGCTAAAAGTATGCCATCTTTGATCACATGCTTAATCCAGGTTCAAAGTGTTTGAGTGGTCGTATTGGCACTTTTACTTCCGGGACAGCAAAGAGACAGCAATTTTTGCCAAACGAATTCACGATCCACTTCAGGTACACGCTTTTTCGTGCAGTTTGGGTTATATTTGCATTTGAAAATCCATTTTCTTACAAATTTTACATACTTATTTATTGAAAAAAAATAAAGTTGGCACTTCCTGGACTATCATGAGTACTTAATTTGTTTAGGATGACATGATTAAAGGATCAACATTGATGTTCACCTATTTACTTATCCTCATATTGACGTAGAAAGTGTGATTGCTTGTTTAAAAATCAAAACGTAACTTATTTTAATGTCTTAATCGTACACTTGCAGCACTGTTAGCTGCACAACCTGCTGCATAGTTGCTCTGGTTATGATGGATGCAGTACTCGATTGTCTAAACATTCTTATGTCGTGTTGTGTTGTTCTTTACAAAATCACACGTGGAGTAAATAATGTTCTCGTACTGTGCTCTTGACCAGCTACCCCTGCGCTTTGATGAGCGTGTTGTCCGGAGACAACTGCACTACACGGGTATGCTGCAGACCGTACGCATCCGCCAGACAGGCTACAGTGCCCGTTACACTCTGCAGGTAAGATTCCAAAGGTTTTCAGAGCCGTGTGCTACACAGCAACAGACATGCACTAGATTTGTTTTTTGGACAGGCTCGTTTGATTTGGGCCTTCAGTGAAAACTCATAAATGATATTGTATTATAATAATTGCTTGCTTTAGAAATGTTCCTTCTTGGTAGATACGTACATGCATTGGAAAATATTTTTCTGACATCAAAATGACAATTTGTTGATCTTTCTAACTGTTGCAACCTTAAATTGTTGAACATGGTGTTTACAATAACACAAGCTGAAGCCTGTGGTAAAAATACCACAATATAAGAAGAAAAAGAAAATGAAGCCTTTTATTCTTGCATTGGTTGAAAGACCTCAAAAATGGGAAGTTGTATATTTCTTAACACTAAATGTTTTTTGGAGTGATCGAGGTGTTGGTGAACGAGTCAGTTGTTAGTTAGTGTTAGTGACCGTCTGTTTCCTATACACCCACCGCCCTGGTTAAAATTTTTTGTCTGTTTGAAAAAAATATAATTTTCCTATTGGTTTGGATTCATTTGAAGCAACTTTAATTTGTTTTGTTTTTTCTCTCCGGGGAGAACATTTCGTGTTTCAGGGTGGGACAGGCAGACAAAATTAGCCTATTTATATAGATGGATTAGTTAGGAACTAACCCTGCCCCCCCCCCACCCCCACCCCTCTCCCCCGCCCATATCCTCCCCAATATCCTCCCCCAACCCGCTAGACCTCCACAAATGTGTCTCTGTAAGGCAAAATGGTGGATCAGAGAGAAGCTCCAGACAGTTTGGAAATAAATACATTTATTCAGCATATTATACGTATTTTCGAGGGGTAGGGCATGCCTTCAGAAGGTCACTTCAAAAATGGGCAAGGTGGAGTACCCCTCTGGAGCATTCTAGCGAAGGAGCTGAATGATGTTGTATACATGTGAATATATACAATGCACATCGAAAATCTCCAGGCACTTCATGATTCCTTCCAGGAGTTTGTGGAGCACTTCCGCCTTCTCTTGCCCCGTCGGAGTGGAAAATTACGAGACGATGTCGTGGATCTTCTGAAGCGCACAGGCCTTGATCCACAGAGCTATCAACTGGGCCGTACTAAGGTATGCTGAGCTTGCATGCATATTTTCACACCGATTTTTAAAATCTGGCATATATTTCCCAACCTTTACTCCCTTCAGTATTGTCAATGCACTGTTTGAGTCCTTTTTTTCCTCTTATTTTGTTAACACGTATATGAGAGACGATCAAACTCGGTGGTGTAATGGTTAGAGCGTCTGCTCTGAGTCTGGAAGGTCTGTGGTTTAAGCCCTGATCGAGTCATACCAAAGATTTTTTAAAATGGCATGTGCTGCTTCGTTGCTTGATGCTCAGCATTTTAAGATGATTGAGCATGGACAAACAATGCTGGAAAAGCAATGCCCTTGCCAAGAAACTGCTTTAGCAGTACCAATGCTCTGTAAAGAGTACGGTACATCAACATCAAAAAAATATATGCGAGACAAATAAAATTGGCAGGTAGGGCCCTTTTTCCCTTCCTCCATTTACAACCAAAGTGACGTATGAATAGAAGAACCACCTTTAGAGGCCATTTTCCCCGCAGAGCAGGGGTTGGCCTTTTTGGGCACCTTGGTCCCCTTTTTGAAGCAATGTTTTATGGTTAGATGCCCTTCCTGCTGCCAACCCTGTTAGTCGCCTCTTGCGACACACAGGGAAGTACCAGTGAACTGGTACTCAAACTGCCGACCTCAGAAGTATGACAGGTTGAGTCAACCCCCCTGGTGTTAATTCAGCGATCGACCGGGATTCAAACCCAGGATCCTAGGATCCCAAGCCGGCACCCTAACCGCTAAGTCAACACCAGACTTATGGATCATGTCTCAAAATATTTATCCATTTGATTAGATCAATAATGTCTGTTATTCGCATTTTGTGACGAGTGGAATCGCATTTTGACGTTACAATTCTGCCGAAGGTATTTCTCCGGGAGGCCGAGCGACAAAGGCTGCTGGAGAAGCTTCACGCTGAGGTTTTGAGGTGTATTGTACTTTTACAAAGATGGTGTCGCATGTGTCTCGACCGGAAACGCTTCCTGCATGCACGCAGCGCTGCCATCTGCATCCAGGTTCGTTTCCTGTGGTTTATTTTAAGCATTCTGGAACACATGCTTCTTGTAGATGTCATTGTCTTGATTGATGAAATGTTGATAAACCTAAAAGGAAGAGACATTTCGTGGTAATTTTAATTTTATTAGTAGACGATGCATTGTTCGTTCTTTCTGCGAACCTTGTGGTAAATGCTTGATTTGCGTTATGAAATTACCTAAACAGTCTGAACGTTCATTTGAAACTTTTCAGCGTTGTTGGCGTAACAAGCTCTTAGTTTCCAACATCATCCAGTTGCAAGCTGCTTGCAAGGGTTCATTACAACGGAGCAGGTAAGGAAACAGTCACGACTATAATAACAGCAAGCGGGGGATAATGCAAAAATAATACTTTTAAATGATTAACAAGTCATTTCCAGTACCACGTCATGAGGAAAGATTTTATTTATGATGACAACCTGTAATTAGGAACACAATGTGAACTCGAGTGCATGACTAAAATTATTTTTCAATTTTATTCATTATGCAATGGATGTTTTTCATCAGGTGCAAAGAAATGCTGCTACAAAGAAGCATGTGGAAAAATATGGTGCGTGTGGACAAAGATCCCAGTGAATATCAGACAAATGATGAGAATGCTGAACTGGCGAAAGACAAACAGCAACCTCTGAGCCAAAATGGTGGAAGCCCTTGCTCAGATGTGAACTCGTCTATGTTGAACAGCACCGAAAAGCTAATCAAAAATGACTCTGTCGATTATTCAGAGCAGCTCTTTATCTCCAGTGGAGTTGAAGAACCTCCCGAGGCCCAAAGTAGTGATGGGGTGACACGTCAGGAGCGTCCTCGCTCGCTTCTGCTTGACTCTGAGAAAGCACGGGCAAAAAGGCAGAACAACCGGCAGAGGGAGCTTGATCAAGCTGCATACTCCTTAGAATATAGGCGGCAGCGTTCTGGGAATTCGTGCCCATCACCTACAGGTGATTTAGCTATCGTCAAGGAACCATCCCCATTTGCAGTCTCACCACAGAATGATGTCAGTAAGATCTCTGATTTTGAAGGGGTCATCTCTGACTCAAAAAGCTACTTTGGGAATGAGGGCCCCTTGGCAGATGTACCAAAAGCAAAGCTGAGGACTACTGGAGGAAGCTCAAATGTGACTGGCAGAAATCTGCAATTATCACCAGGTGTTTCAAATGCAGAATTGAAGCTATCAACCACCGAACAGGAAGACTCTGCAACTGGAGACTTTCTGCAGAGTCCATCAAAGGAGGAGACAGTTGGTGAACTATCTCCTACAGGTGGGAGTCAGGAAGACAACATGTCATCTTTGTCTGATTTTGATAGCCTAGAACCTTCGGAAACAAAAGCCGAGGGTGATGCCCTCAGTCCAGACAGTGATATTGCAAACCGTGGAGAGGTGTTCAGCAATAACTCCAAGCAAAGGATCCTTCAACAGCTAGACGAGAGCAGCCATGCAGTTCAGGAGCGGCAGCAATGGCGACACCTTGAGCATCAGTATGATTGTCAGAATATTGTGGCAGTCGTGCGTATGCAAAAGAACCAGCTTACACGTGTGCGTCTAAATTTGCAGCGCCGTCAAGAGGAGTTGCTCGCCCCTCAAGAGAATACGTTTTTACAAAGGCGGATCAATGACGATGGCTTTTTCTACCAGGGTGGCAAATCATTGGCTCATTCTCAACCTGTGAGTATGGAGCGGCTGCCTGGAACCGGTGCCGGTAGCATGGGTCATTTACCATTAGTCGGTGAATGTTTGGCTTGTGCAGATGGCCAGGATGAGTGCGTTCAAAACTCACGGACTATACAGCGCTCCCACAGTGCACGCGTCAGCAGCACTTCTGATCCACGTGGGCCACCATTTCAATCCAATAGCTGGCTTTTTCATCAAACTGAGCAACTGGGGGGAACCACAAGGCCAAACCGCTATGGAAAGCCACTCCGCAAGAAGGGTTTTCTGCATGCCAGTGAAACTAGACTTGCTGATATTGAAGACAGGGAGCAAGTTGATGATCAATGGTGAGTCATGGTTGGGATACAGTTTATTTAATTCCCATTTTTTCTTGCCTTGATTAAATCGACCTTACGCATTGCTAGAACAATGTAATGGCTGTGCCAGTCACATTTTACATGTGACGCTGCATATATATTTCATGGATTTTGCCACTTGTGGATGGAAGTGGGAGCCTTTATTTATATTGTTTATTCGAAATTAGAGCATGTTGGCCTTCCCGTCTGAAGCCCCCAGCTCCAGCTTTCGGGACCCAGGCTAAAATCCCATATTCTGTCTTTGTCCATTGTCTACTAATGTCCTTGTAATTTGTGTAAAAGTATCTAAGTGATTATAAACATATTTGTCCTCCATTTCTTTTGATGTGCAAGTTCCCTACAAGCCTTAGATTAATGTAAAAGAACAAAAGCAAGTTTAACTGCAAAGATGGCCCAGATTATATTTGCAAGAGGAGTTCGTTTTATTTATTTATTTATTTTGGGGAGAACAAACAGGCCCTCATTATTACCCTGAGCCTCTATCACCAGGCAACTCCTCTTCATTTCCTTTGATAAGCAACAGCGCTCAAATTGAATAAACACTGGCAGATAAAAATTCGACACTGGCTTTTGTGCGCTGATTAACCATGAAGCTTTGAGCAGTTTCTTGCCTGCTTCGAGGCAAGATGTAATCCTGGTATATTTCAAACTGGTATACGTCAATATCATAATCATTGGATTTCTCTGTGCATTTGCTCCTTTTGTAAATCATGTCAACCCTCGGCTGCTACCACATACATAATTCACACCGTGCACTGTTCCTGGTCTGAAACGGCTTGAGCATCACACTTGCCAATCCAAGAACCCTACCTTCCACCTGAAGGCCGGTGAAGTGTTCCTTTGGGATGATTTCCCAACTCATCCCATTATGGTTGTCTGGTATAGTAATGTCATCACATTCCCAGCACTATCATCATGCTCCCGGCCACCTATGATGATGAGGAAAACAGAAAGGTGGATACAGCAAAGGCCATGTCTTGTTTATCTCTCTAGATTGAAGAGTTTCTGGTGCTTTGGGTGGAATTGAATATGCAAGCTGAAGTAGCATCATGCAAAAGGAATGAAAGGTGTTTTGCTGCATTTCAGCATGGCTGTTATCTATGGAAGTGCCTGTTCTGTGAAGCATTGACGGATAAAAGGCAAAAGGTTAAATGTGCATACAGCCAATGAATGGCCATGATAGGAAAAGCAGGAGAGCACCAAATACAAGCCATTACTGTGATCAACCTAACGCCTTTCTTAGTAAAGGACCTGGGACAGATCGTCATATGTACGTACGTAAAGTTAGGCAATCATTATGCATTATGAGGAAGTAGAAACATTGGCTCTGCTCTCAGCTTAGCGTGTAACGCAGCAGAATAGTTACACCCCTTGAAATGGAATACTTTTGTTGTGTGAATGAGGCATTGTTCTTGTAGTTTGCTTCTTGGACATTTTGCATCATTGCAAAACCGTTTGTCATTACTTGTCATCAAATTACCCCAAAACCAAACAAAGAATATATATTTATAACGGCCCTCACAGCCTATACACTTCCGAATTCCCACTCCAACCCTAGACATGATTAAACGTAAATATCATCATTTTAAACTTGCCTTGTGCATCAACAAGCGCCAAATATGACATTTCCATTTGTGTTAAGAAGCACGAAGGTTTGGGTAAAACACGCCCATCTATGAACGTTCGGCCTTTCACGGCCCACATTGTCTGGAGTTTTTGCAGTCTCAACTTTTCCAACCAATTGATCAGGAAGTTCAACGGGATGAACGCCACATTCACCCACCAGCATATAAATGAACCCCCTTCCTCTCCTGCCTCCCCTCACCCCTCTCCCCTTCCTCCCTCCCATCTCTTCCCACTCCCATCTCTTCCCCCTCCCCTCCTGTTCCCCCTCCCCCTCCCTGCCCCTTCCCCCACCCCCTCCCTGCCCCTTCCCCCTCCACTTCCCCCCTCCCCCTTACCTCCTCTTTCCCCCTCTTCTCCCCTTCCCCTCCTCCCCCCTCCCCTCCCCTTCCCCCCTCCATCCTCCTTTCCTCCTCCCCCCTCTCCCCTCCCCTTTCCCCCCTCCCTCCCCCTCCTTCCCCCTCCCTCCACTTCCCTCCCTCCCCTCTCCCCTCCCCTCCCCTCCCTTTCCCCCTTCGCCTCGCCTCCCCTCCTCCCCCTCCCCTTCCATCCCCCGCCCGGCAACGCCGGGTACTTCTGCTGGTACAACATATATTTTATATTATATTATATTATATTATATATTGTATAAACATGATCTGCAAATTATATATAAATTATATTATATATTAATTTTGGAATAATTTATATTACTTTTATTAATAATTAATATGAACTTTATTTTTCTAATATATATTTATAAATATCAAAGTATAAGTTTATATATTTCGTTTATATATTCGGACTTCCGCTTTCGGTCCCTCGAGCGTGGAAGCGACTTTGACCTCTCCACGGCATCAAAGTTTTGTCAAAGTATTTTCCCATTGTCAAATTTCCACTCATTATTTTATTGTGTATGTGTTACTGTGTGTTTCTAGTTAGTGTTGGTTTGCAATTTGTGCAAACTTTTTTATAATTAATCTTTTTCTGTTCACACTGCGTGTGCAGCCCAGTCTCTCTAGGCTTCCCTCCCCCTGTCGGTGTTTTCTTGAATTTAAGTTATTTCCTTTGCTTTATTGCTTATTTGTAAGATTTTTCTCTTCTCCCCCTAACTTCCCCCAACATATACACTTTGTCTAACGTTTTAAATACAAAAAATATATATATTATTTCCTTCTCTCTTCGCGGACACGTGCCTGTTGTCTCGCCCCGCCTACTTAATCTCATTTTCTTCCACCTCTTCCTTCCATCTCCAGCCGATACTCGCCTTTCCAATTCTAGTTTCCTCCATACTCATTTAACCCTTTCTCCTTTCTCTGATCCATGCCCTCACTTCAGGGACTTTTCCCAGATTGTTTTTCACGGTTTTGTTTAAATATGTTTAAACTTTCCCCTGCAGTGGTTTTGATTTTATTCCAACACGGTGTTTTTCTTCCTATTTAAAAGGATTTTTGCAATTTCCTCATCAAATCACTCCATTTCCAAAAAAAATTCAATCTCTTGCAGTCATTCCTTTATACATTCTCTAAACTCACCTTCATTCCACCCCTCTATCGTTTTCAAACGGATTTCTGGCTTGAAAATCACAATAAACCCAGTTTGTAATAAATGTTTGTTTTTCATTAATCATCCACTTTCTAAACTCCCCCCCTCACCCCTCCCCTCCTAAACTCCCCCCTCACTCCTCTTCTCCAAAACTCCCCCCTCCCCCCTTCTCAAAGCTGCCTCCTCCCCACTTCCTCTCCCTTCCATCACATACCTCCACCTCCTCCAACCTTCAACTTTGCTCTGCCCCCCCCCTCCCCCCCCCAAACAACACCTCACTGTGCCCTCTTCCCATCACCATCAAACCTTTTGTCCTCCTCATCCTTCCCTTTCTCCGAACTCTTCTACAATCTCCGACACATTATATCAACAGCTCTCCCTACATCCCCCTCTCACACCCTCATCTTACCCTACCCCTCCCCTCCCCTGTCCTGTACCCGATGCTTCCCCTCCCTCTTCCTTAACGGTATGGACCTCAAACATCCGGGGCCTTCGCTCAAACTTGACTGATCTCTCCATACAGGTTGCTTCTGACAAACCAGACGTAATCTGCTTAACAGAAACTTTCCTCCTTCAAGATGTCTCTGATTCCTTAATATCTCTCCCTGGTTACTCCCTCCTCCGGAATGATAGACCTGAGCCTCGTCCTGGTGGTGGGGTTGCTATCTTTATCAAAAAAACTCTCTTCCTCACTCTCCTTGCACTGCCCTCTCTCCACCCCATCCCCAGGAGTACCTCTGGCTACGGCTTCCTCTCTGCTCCCACCTTTTGTTCATATGTGTCTGTACCGTCCTCCAAACAGTGATGACTCCATTTACATCTCCCTGTCTGACAACATGGACCAACTTCTATCCACGCATCCCAACTCTCTCTTCCTCATATGTGGTGACTTCAACTGTCATCATGCCAGCTGGCTGGGTGTGGGTACCTTACCATTCCCTTATTAACCAGCCATAGCACCTCAGCAAAGGACTTCTACGACTCACTGGGACTGACACAATCTGTCAATTTCTCGACCCAGATCTCAGTCAATGGAGTATCTTCTCTTCTAGAGTTGGTTATGATTAACTTCCCTGCAAATGTCTGCTGCTCTTCTTCTGCTCCAATTGGTTCTTCTGATCATTTCCTTGTTAAAGTGGACATCTCTCTGGCCATTCTCAGAGAGCCTCCTCAGCGCCAACGAGTCTGGCATTTCACTCAGGCTGACTGGCACGGTCTTCAAGCAGCCATCAATCATCTGGACTGGTCTCCCATCTCAACTCCCTCTGACATCAACTCTTCCTGGGAATTCTTCCAAAGTAAACTGCTCTCTCTCGTGCACAGATTTATCCCATCTCGTCTTCAGTTGTCATACCCTTTCTCCCGTCGATGGTACACTGAAGCTTGTGGTGAGGCAGTTGCCATGAAGCAACTTGCCTTCACCTCATGGAAGGCTAATCCAACTGAAGGTAATCTCAGTTCCTTTCACAAAGCTTGGAACAAGTGTGTGTCCACCCTCAGGAGAGCCAGGAAACAATATCTCTCTGCTCTCAAGACTGAACTCTCAAACCTGTCTCCCTCCTCCAAATCCTGGTGGCATCTGGTCAAATCTGTTTCTGGTGTTTGGTTCCCTTCCATTCCCTCCCTTACCTTACCTGTCGAAACCAACGCTTTCAGAATCGTTGGAATCTCCCACGATGAAGCTAACTCCGAGAGCCTTTCACTCTCACCGCAGGCAGGTTGGTGGTCTTTCTGTATTCTACCGAATCCTATCCGGCCTAGCTCCCCCAGCTCTGTCTGTGCTCTGTCCCCCAAATATCCCTACAGGTCGTACAAGGTCTGCCTGCAACCCTCTTGTGGTTAAACTGCCAAAATCAAGACTCTCTATTCACCTTCACTCTTTCATTCCTCTTTTCTCCCACCTCTGGAACAAACTCTCTCACTCTCTTCAATCCCACTCCTCCCTCCAGGTCTTTAAAACAGCTGTTCACCACCATCTCTTATCTTCCCCCATCCAAAATCTTGATCTTTTCCACCCCTGTTAATTCACCCCAGATCCACTTTTTCGAAATGCCAACTTCTTTCCTGGAAGTCCTAGCAGTGTCCATATGTTTTATACCTCTCCCACCCCCCTTCCTCCCCCTTCACATGCCTCCTCCCCCCAGGCCCTCTCACTCCTACAGATCTCCCGATGTCCCTGCTCTCAAATGTTGTACTTGTGTGTTTCCCTCTCTCTCCCCATATTGTCTCCCGCTCCCTTTATCATATGTTTTATGTGTCAATTTGTCTTTTTGTGATTAATGTTAGCTGTTACATGAGCCTCAATCTTGTAGACAAAAAAAAAAGCCTATGAGTGCCTGTTATAAGCATTTGTTTGTAATCAATGTTCTGTTACCCATTTCCTTCCGTGATGCAATTGGGCTCCAAATTCAACTATTTGGGAAGTTCAGAAAAGGTAATCTGATTGGTCATCTGAGTTCGCATTTTTAGTGCTTCAGTCTCAGGCCTTACTGCCACCAAGAGCTAGAGGACCTAAGCATATAACTTGAATGACTGAAGCTAGATGGCTGAAGACAATTACAGTTTGGGTTTTTACTTGTGAACAACTTGAGTTGCTTTGTTATGGTTAAGTTAACATTGATGATGTTCACGGTCATGTCCAATTGCTTGTTTGGCATTTCTTTCAGTTCAACACCCCCAGTTTCACCGCCGTTGTCACCCATTGGAGTGAAATTCGACGAGGTGAGCATTCAACTTGTCGATTTACTATGTGTGTTTGGAAGTAAAGTTTGTTCAATTCTTCTGCAGCTAATCACCTGTTTTAGGAATCTATCAGAATGGATAGTAGTTGACGTGTAGTATGAGCCGAGCCATATATGCATCAACTCCAAGCAAGTTCACCTCCACCGAGTGCAGGATAAACGATCCTACACGGCCAGAAAACGCCGGCTGGGCATGACGCGCTCCAACTTCTTAGTACAGAAATCGCAAGACATGCCGAGCGATGAAGAAGATCACACTTTTCCTCCTCAGATGCAGGGTACAAAGATGGTTAGTGTCAACACCAGTGGCTCATTCTTGCCTAAACCTGATCTTAATTAATTTACATTGATCACCAAAATCCAGGTTGACTGCTCACCTCCACCCTTCTGTTCCTCTCATCTCCTGCTTGAGGAATTGCTTTCCTGAAACGGTTAAATCCCGTTCTTCCCTCCGAAGCTTCAAATTGGCACTACACCACCATCTTCGGTCATCTTCCATTCCTATCTGCAATCTATTCTACCCCCATTAACACACACTCCACAACCCATAACCAACCCCCTCCAGTCGCTGTTTCATTTCCAATCAAGTAGTTGCCTCTCTACCTTCCATCACATTGCTCTTCCATATGGCCAAATTTCAACCAAACATAGTTGAATACCACCCAAATGATACAAAATGAGGCATTCACATTTGCTTTTGTGGTGATTTTTGTTGGAAATTCTGATTTGTAAGAGCCTCTTCTTTTTGTTTTGCTAGGCTGATTGCTTTTTTTTATAATCCCAATGATACAAGTTTTCACGTGGTAGATGAAACCTCCATACCGCTTTTGTATTATCCTTTTTTCCCAAAAACGTTTGCAGTGATTTAATTTGAACATTTTACTGAGATTGCAACAAGTTGCAACAGATACCTTACGACGCTAACTTTCTTTTCTGCCATTGACTCAGAAAGCAGAGGCACCTCATGAAATCTGGGGCGTGCCTGTAGAGTGGGATGAAGGATTCCAAGTTGTAACTCCTGCCAGCGTTACTCGGACTCAGACCAAAGGTCAAGACAGGTAGGCTATGCTGGCCAGGCCTGAATCAAGCGCATGGCATGTTTTTATGCACATTTGTAGTCCAGGTTTACAGGAAAGCTGACTACATCTCATGGTATTTCTAACAAGATTGTTTGTCAACATTTAAGTTTCGCATTTTTTCTGAGTCAATACAGTATTTAAGCTTGTTCATAGTCCTGACACTCGAAATTGCTCCAATTTGACTAATTCCTTTTAAATTTTATTTATTTATACAGAGTCAAGATTATTATGGAAGATAAAAATAATGGATGACGTGGCTACAAATACCAAAATAATGGATGACATGGCTACAAATACAAAAATAATGGATGATGAGCAATTGTCCTCTTCACGCTGTTGAAACCAAAGCCTTCAGAATCATTGGAATCTTCCGTGATGAAGCTAACTCCGAGGGCCTTTCACTCACTCACCGCAGGCTGGTTGGTGGTCTTTCTGTCTTGTACCGACTCCTATCTGGCCTAGCACCCCCAGCTCTATCTGTGCTCTGTCCCCCAAATATTCCTACAGGTCGCACAAGATCTGCCAGCAACCCTATTCTGGTGAAATTGCCAAAATCAAGACTCTCTGCTCACCTTCACTCTTTCATTCCTCTTTACTCCCGCCTCTGGAACAAACTCCTTCACTCTCTTCAATCCTACTCCTCCCTCCAGGTCTTTAAAATAGCTGTACACCACCATCTCTTATCTTCCCCCTTCCAAAATCTTGCTCTTTTCTACCCCCGTTAATTCACCCCAGATCCACTTTTTTGAAATACCGACTTCTTTCCTGGAAGTCCTACTAGTGTCCATGTGTTTTATACCTCTCCCACCCCCCCCCCCTTCCTTCCCATGCCGCCTCCCCCCCAAGCCCTCTCCCTCCCACAGATCTCCCGATGTCCCTGTTCTCTGCTGTTTTACTTGTGTTCTTCCCTCTCTCTCCCAATCTTGTCTCCCGCTCCCTTTATTGTATGTTTTGTGTGTCCGTTTGTTTGTTTTTTGTGTGATTAATGTTAGGTCTTCCACAAGCCTCGATCTTGTATACAAAAAAAAGAAAAAGATGTGGCTACAAATGCCAAAATAATGGATGACGTGGCTACAAATATCAAAATAGTGGATGATCTGGCTACAAATACCAAAATAATGGATGACATCGCTACAAAAACCAAAATAATGGATGATCTGGCTACAAAAACCAAAATAATGGATGATGTGGATACAAATACCAAAATAATGGATGGCGTGGTTACAAATACCAAAATAATGGATGACGTCACTACAAATACCAAAATAATGGATGATCTGGCTACAAATACCAATGTAATGGATGATCTGGCTACAAAAACCAAAATAATGGATGATGTGGTTACAAATACCAAAATAATGGATGGCGTGGTTCCAAATACCAAAATAATGGATGATGTGGTTGTAATGTATGACACATTTACATGAAATAATGAATGACACATTTACATGAATAATTTTACATGAAGACAGCGACAGAGACAGCGACAGACAAGGACAGCGCCAGACAGAGACAGTGACAGTGACAGTGACAGAGACAGATTTTTTTTTGCTTTTTATAGGTATCGATGTATCGTCAGGAATGTGTGCAATCTTTTCAGAATTTTAAACAAGAGTGTTAATTTTTATGTATGGTGTTTGACTTTTGTTGGTACTGTTATTGAGGTGATGGGGATTCATTATAAAAGGTTTGTTTTGTTTTTCAAGGAGTCGATGGAAGATTTTTGGCAGCAAAAGGTCTTCGGAAAAAAAGGCAGGGAAAGAAAACATGCCGGTGGATATAGATTGTGAAGAGCCTGGACAAATACAAATGGAAATGGATGGTATTCTGCATTCTGTGTTGATTCTTTTAAAAATCAATTGTTTTTTTTTGTAAGCATTTGTGATTTTGTAAGCATTTTGCAAGCACTTAGTATGTAAGTCAGGAATGTGTGAAATCTTTTCACAATTTTAAACAAGAGTATTAATTTGTCAAATGTAGTCCTGTTGTGTAAACATTAGAAAAAATACAATTAACATCGTCATTTCATGTGTTTATAGCATGACTACATTATGCATTGCACCTGCTCTCCACTCTTACCTGCCCGTTATGCAGTTGGGAGTCGCATTGACTTGGGGGAGAACCGCGCCAGCGGGTCCACCCACCATGAAGATGGCAAAGACCGGAATGTTAAGGAAAACGCAGGGCCGAGTGTTCATGCATCAACAACAGGCCGTGTTGCACGGAAGAAAAGCATAAAGATCAGCAGCGTACACTCCACATCAACACAGAGCAAGCAATCGAGCACAAAGGTCCTCACGAGCCTGATGGATCTCGATAACATGATGAGCTTCGTTCTGAATAAGGTTGGCATTTTGTCTTCAGGTTGTTGTTGTCTTCAGGTTGTTATTTGTCTTCAGGTTGTTTGTCTTCAGGTTGTTTGTCCTGATGTCTTCAGGTTTTGTTTTTTTTTACTTTTTCTTTTGACACTGCTTATTTGTGACGTTTTAAATAAGTGATCAAAATCTTTCACTGCTTACCTTGCAGATCTCTGAACTGGAGCCAGATAAAATTGAACCCGCAGTGGAGCTCTTCATGGAAGCTCTGAAAGAGTTTCACAACAACATGGTGGAGACGTATGTCCGAGTGGTGACGGTGAGTTTTGATTCTCTTTGTGCATATTCGATCCGTTTAATAATTATCCCTGTTGGTTGTATAATCAAATTGAGCAAAACATTCTCACGATGGAAAAAAGTAGACATTGGAAATGAAAGTGCAGTCACAGACTAACTCATTGGACTTAACCTTTGTTACTCGAACCTGAGTTCTTTCACTTCAGCATTGTGAAATACCCAGCGATTCAATAATCGTAGATTATATTGAAGTAGTGCATAAATTTTTATATTACCTTATTCCTCCTCTGTCATAAGGAAGGAAGTAAAGGCATCCGGCATCATGTCATGAGGCATCATGTCATAAGGAAGGGCATCCGGCCATAAAAACATTGCCTCAAAAAGGGAACCATAACAATTGCAATTATATATGGGCAGGGTACAGCCCGAAGTACCCCTAGGGGGACCTCACTCCCTCGTCAAAAATCAAGGTGGGGAACCCGATCGAAGCAAGGGTGGAAATCACTCCATTTATGACGACGATGCCCAACGTGGAGATAGGTATCTGAGGTTTGGGACATGGCAGGGAGATCAGGAGAAGTGGTGGATGTATTGGTCAGAAAAAGAATTGACATATGTTGTGTGCAGGAGACGAGATGGAAGTGAAGTGGTGTGAGAGTGGTGAAGAGTAGGCAGGGACAGAAATACAAGTTTGTGTGGCAAGGGTGCCTGTAAGGCATGCATGGTGTTGGTGTTCTGTTTTCTGAGGAGTTTGTAGACAGTGTGGTGAGTGTGACAAGAGTGAGTGAAAGGTTGATGATGGTGAAAATGATGATTGGAAAGCTCTTGGTGAACGTCATCTCAGGATATGCTCCGCAGGTCGGTCAGAGCGATGAAGAGAGGGACGAGTTCTGGTGTGCAATAGAGAAGCTGATGGAAAACGTGAAAGATGAGGAAGTTGTTGTGGTAGGAGGAGACCTAAATGGACATGTGGGAAGGAGTATGGACGGTTTTGAGGGAGTTCATGGGGGTTACGGATATGGTGTGAGAAATGAAGGTGAAATAATTTTGGAGTTTGCTGATGGAGCTGATTTGTTGATTTGTAATACTCAGTTCCAGAAAGAGGATAATAAGCTTGTTACATACACGTCAGGTGGGTCGACAACAACCGTTGACTACCTGATGGTGCGTAGGCGAGATAGGGGGCACCTCCGGGATACAAAGGTGATCCCGGGGGAGGAGGCTGTTTCACAGCACCACTTGGTTGTCTGCCACATAAGGGTGAAAGGTGCGAGGAGAGCTCGGTGGGTGAAGTACCAACCGAGAATGAAGGTGTGGAGTTTGAAAGAGGTGACAGTGAGGGAGGCATTAAAAGTGAGGCTGAGTATGGCAGAGGATGATGTGGTTGAGCTTGAAAGTGGTTGGATGTCAATGAAAGATAGTCTGTTGGGAGCCGTTTTTGAGGTATGTGGATGGACGAAAGGACCTCCGAGGCACTCGGAAACATGGTGGTGGGATGATAAAGTTGGAAAGAGGATTGACGAGAAGAGGAAGAAGTTCAAGGAGTGGCAGAAGGCGAAGGGTACAGGGCAGAAAAGGCAGAACATGAAAGTTATAAGGCTGCAAAGAAAGAGGTAGCAAAGGTGCAGGAGGCATGCAGGAAAATGTTCGGAGAACGCTTTGATTTGGAGGAGGGTCAGAGTGCAGTATTCAGGATTGCAAAGCAGATAGTGAAAGAGAGGTGCGATGTGATGGGGGTGAGCTGCTTGAAGGATTAAGTGGGACAAATCGTTGTGGACCGAGATGGAATTAAAGGAAGAGGGAAGAGATATGTGGAAATGCTGTTGAATGCAGAGAATGAATGGGACGGCAACATCGAGAGTAACCCAGTGTTAGGACCGGCAGAGAAGATAACCGAGAAGGAAGTTGAGGAAGCGATAAAAGCAATGAAGAGTGGAAAAGCGGGAGGGCCGACGGGAGTTGTGGGAGATATGTTGAAGGCAGCAGGAACTGGGGTGTGAAGAGAATGACAGAGATCTGTAATCTGGTGGTGAAAGAAGGCTGCATTCCAGTGGATTGGGAACTGAGTACCCTCGTCCCTCTATACAAGGGGAAAGGTGACCCTCTGGACTGTGGCTCGTATCGAGCGAAAAGGTTATTGGAGCATGGAATGAAGGTATTGGAAAGGGTGTTGGAGAGGAGGATAAGGAAGAAAGTGAAGATTGACGAAATGCAGTTTGGATTTATGCCAGGAAGAGGAATGACAGACGCGCTTTTTATTGTAAGGCAGTTGCAGGAGAAGTACATGGAGAATAGGAAGAAGTTGTTTCTTGGGTTTGTTGATCTGGAGAAAGCATTCGATGGGGTTCCACGCGAAGTCGTGACATGGGCATTGAGGAAGTTAGGAGTGGAGGAATGGTTGATCAGAGTGGTGATGGCAATGTACAAGAGAGCGCGCACAGCTGTAAGGACGAAGGACGGCAACAGTAGAGAGTTTGAGGTGAAGGTGGTGAAGGTGGTGAAGGTGAAGGTGGTGGTGAAGGTGGAAAGTGGCATCAGGGGTCGGTACTAAGTCCACTACTATTTGTAGTTGTGATTGAGGTGCTGGCTCGGAATGTAAAGGAGGGTTTACCTTGGGAGTTGTTGTATGCAGATGATCTGGTGTTGTTTGCGGAAAAGTATGGATGGACTGAAGGAGAAGATGAACGAGTGGAAGGAATGTATGGAGGCAAAAGGTCTGAAGGTGAATATAGGAAAAACGAAGGTGATGGCAAGTGGTAAAGCATGTGTTGAGGTGGAAAGGACTGGGAAGTGGCCATGTGCTGTGTGCAGGAAGGGTGTCGGAGTAAACTCCGTTCAATGTGCAATGTGTGCTGAGTGGGTTCATCAAAAATGTAGTGGTCTGAGAGGGTCATTAACCAGTGTGGCAGCTACATTCAAATGTAAGGTGTGCACAGAGGGAGCTGCAGATGGAGGAAATGTTGAGTTGGATCTTGAAGACGGCGTGAAGCTGGAAGGTGTGAAAACATTTTGCTACCTTGGAGACATGCTGAATGGAGAAGGTGGATCAGACTCAGCAACGGTTGCTCGAGTGAGATGTGCATGGAAGAAGTTTCGGGAACTGAGTGGCGTGCTGACGAGGAGAGGAAGTGTCGTTGAAGCTGAAGGGAAAGGTGTATTCTGCATGTGTGAGAAGTGTTATGATTTATGGGAGTGAGACATGGGTAACTAGAACGGGCACTCGGTAGAGCGCATACCTTCGCCGCAGCTACTGTTCTGTACTTGGTAAAAATACGATTTTGACCTTTTCGTGACCTTGACCTTGACCTTTGACCCGATTGCTCCCAAAATCTAATCAAATGTGTCCCGTATAATAACCAATCATCCCACCAAATTTCATGCAATTCGGTTGAATACTTTTTGAGTTATGCGAATAACATACACACACACACACAGACATACAAATAAATACACAGCGATCAAAACATAACCTTCCGCTTTTGCGAAGGTAATGAATGTAGATCAGCAACGAAGGCTGGAAAGGGTGGATATGCGAATTGTTTGGTGGATGTGCGGAGTATCGTTGAGAGAGAGGAAGACAAATGATGAATTGCGAAAGATTATGGGAATAGAACCTGTGATGGATGCTGTGAAGAGAAACAGGTTGAGATGGATTGGTCATGTGTTGAGGAAGGATGAAAGTGACTGGTTGAGAAGAGTGATGGAAATGAATGAAGAAGGAAGTAGAGGACGGGGAAGACCGAGAAAGATTTGGCTAAAGGTGGTGGAAGAAGAAATGCGGGCAATGGGGTTAACAAGGGTAGATGTAGAAAATAGGGCAAAATGGAGAAGATTGTCATGGGGACTAACCCCCGTTCTTGCAGGGAAAATGGCCTTAAAATGCCTGTTGTTGTTTGTTGTATTCCTCCTCTGTATTTGAACCTGAGACCATCCCTCAACCATGGTATAATTCCATCGACATTGAATTTGCTTGAAGTCGACTCAGGTTGGAGAAGTGGAAAGATTTCAGTTTTTTTTTGTTTTTTATCCTCATCGACTTGCGATTGAAGAATTACTACTACTACTTGTTTCTACATAATGTTGATCAGACAATCTCAAACAAAACACCAAAATAAAACGGAGCGAAAAAGAACAGTCACTTTGTCAGATTTGCTCAAACAGCTCTGTCAGCTGCGGTGGATTTTAGTCCTTCCGTATGCAGCCCAGTGTTGCTGCAGACATTATTAATCAACGTCAGGTTCGGTCGACCAACTCTCCTTTCTGATGGCTTCCAAAGTAAGACACCATTTGCTGCTTTTTCTTCGTGCTGGAGGACATGACCCACCAATCTCAAACGCCTCTGCCTCACAACATAAAAACGTTTTGGCAAATTACCATATAGGTCAATGTTAGGGACATGGTCTTGCCATCAGATGTTGAGTATTTTATGGAGGAGCTTGGTGTAGTTGCTATATATTTTACATGTCATGCTACAAGTCAGCGTCCACGACTCAAACCCATACAGTAAAATTGATTCAACTGTAGCTTTATATTGGCGGATTTTGGTGCTTCGTTGCAGCGGGGCGAGCCATACCTTCTCAAGGTTGTTTGCTGCTGCCCACGCCTGTCCAATGTGGCAGCTGACATCATAGGCAGTGTTAGTATATGAGCCAAGGTATTTGAAGTCTGGAACCAGCTCGAGCACATCACTATTTGCTGCCCAGAAAGTTCGTTGTTAATTCGGTCGACGATGTATGTGCTTGTACTTTGTTTTTGAGGCATTGATTGGAAGACCGACTTTGCTGGCTATATCTTCGATTCTTGATGGGATGTCCTGGGCATCTTGTAGTGAATCAGCAGCGACACCGATGTCATCAGCATAGTCGAGGTCAGATAGTTTCTGAGCAGGGTGTCTTCTGCTCATCCAGCGTTGCAGTGTGACACCATCTTCTTCCGTCAATGCAATACGCATCACATAGTCGAGTCGAGTTTTATAATCAATCAAGGATAGTCGAGTTTATAATCAAGGAACAACTTAATTTAAATTGAATGTTATATTTTTAACATGAATTTGAAAACAAACGTTTAACTTAGCAGTACTTTGGCTCTGAATTGGTCCCGATCGCGCATGCGCAGGGAGTGAGATGACATTTTTACTCTGTCTGCCTGTTTTTTTATTTGTATGCTTCCGCCGACAAAGTCGCCGGAGGCATTACGTTTTCCAATTGATTGTCCATCCGTCCGTACGGGCTAAACCTCGTTTTTCTCAGCAACCATATGTCCGATTGAGGCGAAACTTTCAGGGTTGGAGTGGCACCGATGCAGAATGTTTTTATAATTGTGACGTCATAGGTCACGTGGTATGGCAGCCACCTTGGATTAAAAGCAAACAGTTAAAAAAGTATTTCTCTGAAACCGTTGAATGGAAAAATTTGAAACTTGGCACATTGTCAAGTACTCCCAATGGGGAACAAAATCATGATAATGATGACATCATAGGTGAAGTGGTAAACAAGCCAAAAATGTTTTAATCGAATTCCTTATCCTAAAAATCTGAAATTGCATGCACATGATCTATGACCCATTTGTATTGAAATATTAAATTTATGACATCATAGGTCACATGGTTTGGCAGCCATATGGGATTGAAGGAAAATATATAATAATTATCTCTGAAAAACCGCTCACCCTATTGAGACGAAATTTTAAAAATATCTAACAGCACTGTTGCATATAGTTTGAAAATGATGATGTCATAGGTCACGTGGTTTGGCAGCCATCTTGGATAGAAAAACGAACCTTATCCGATCAACACGAAACTTCACAAACGTGATCCCCTACCCCATCCCATACATATGCAGAGTTATGGCATCTACCGGTTGTGGGACTATGCGGGGGCATATTGGCAACACAGTCGCATTGTTCGTTTATATATTTTTATTTTATTATATTATATTATTTTTTATTCTATTATTATTTAAAATATATATTATTTTTTTTTACTCTCTGCCTGTCTTTAAAAAAAATATTACTAGCAGAGTACCCACCCTACGGGCGATCTTGTTCCAATTGTGCAACACATTTTTCTGCCATTGGAAATTTTCTGTTGGTTGGTTCGATTGGCAAATAAATTGGCAAAACAAAACAAAAAAATAAATAAATAAATAAAAAACTCCCTTCAAATTAGACCGTGATTAATGATTGCCAATGGTTTTTCAGAAAAAGAAATTCTTTTAATTCTTTGGGGACTTTTAATTCTTTGGAGTCTTTAAATTATTTGGAGTTTTTTTTGGGACTTCAACGATCTTTGGTGTCTTTTCAGTCTTTGGGGTCTTTTCAGTCTTTGGGGTCTTTTCAGTCTTTGGGGTCTTTTCAGTCTTTGGGGTCTTTTCAGTCTTTGGGGTCTTTTTGGTCTTTTGGTATTTGGGGTCTTTAATGGTCTTTGGAATATTTTGGGTCTTCAGGGTATTTTGGGTCTTTGGGTCTTTTCAACCTTTTGGGTCTTCAAGGGTCTTCGTGGTCTTTGTCTTTTGTCTTTTCGATCTTTTGGGTCTTCAAGGATCTTTGGGATGTTTTGGATATTTGGGGTATTTTGGGTCATGAAGGGTCTTTGGAGTATTTTGGGCCCTTGGGGTCTTTTGGGTCCTTTGGGTCTTCAGGGTATTTAAGGGTCTTTGGGGTATTTTTTTGTCTTCAGGGTCTTTTGGTTCTCAAGTCTTCGGCATCTTTAAGGGTCTTTGGGGTCTTTAAAGGTCTTTGGAGGAATTTGGGTATTTTGGGTCTTCGCATCTTTAAGGGTCTTCGGGGTCTTTTGGTTCTCTTGGGTCTTCAGGGTCTTTCAGCATATTTTGGGTTGTTAAGGGTCTTTGGAATATTTTCAGTCGTTGGGGTCTTTTAGGTCTTCAGGGTCTTTTGGATCTTCGGGGTATTTTGGGTATTCGGGGTATTTTGAATCTTTGGGGTCCATTGGGTCTTTTAGGTCTTTGGGGTCTTTTAGTTCTGATTTGGATGTAATTGCTTTTCCATTATATTTTCTCTCATTTCAAATACTAGGGCATGCCCGTACTATATATATATCTAAAATTATATCCCCCCCCCTCTATTTACATGAAATGGTTTGGTCCAAAGCGAACGGCTTGCGAGTACGGTGACAATCCCCCCCCTCTATTTACATGAAATGGTTTGGTCCAAAGCGAACGGCTTGCGAGTACGGTGACAATCCCCCCCCCCCCCCCCCTCTATTTACATGAAATGGTTTGGTCCAAAGCGAACGGCTTGCGGAGTTTGGTAAAGAAATCGCCATAACTTGCACAAACGCGCAGGAAAGCGAAAGAATCGCAAATTAGTTTTAATTAGTTTTAAAACATAGTTTAACGCCAACATAGCGGCAACATAGTTTGCCAAAGTGAAATAAATGAATACGCTCTCAAATGTGCCGTCCGAGGCAGAGTCTGTTCGGCACGTTCGGCACACGTGATAGCTCGCTGCTCTCTGATTGGTTGAATCGTTTTTTGGACATAGCTCGGTAACTACTTGTCCGATTAATATGAAACCTTGAAAAGGCACATCCTCGGGTCCCCAGCAATATACCTGGCAAGTTTAAAGTATATCGGACCCGTGGTTGTCGAGAAACAGCGGTCACAGACATACATACATACATACATACATACATACATACATACATACATACATACATACATACACACAGAGATTACTGGAATTATAGATAGATTCAAATATGTTAATGTTTCTTTGTCACTGGAGCAATGCCAGGTACTCCAGCTATAAACACATATACTTTACTCGGGGTACAAATACAACTTTGTCTGGGGGGGTAACATAGGCTTTGTGGCCGCGGCCTCATGTGGGGGTGTGGGGGACTGGGAGAAGGGCGTCAATTCTCTATGTAAATGTGTACCATGTAGCGCCACCTGGTGTTGGTGGCAGAGGTCTTTTTGGGGAAAACAACAGTCTTTAAGGTCTTTTGGGTCTTTGGGGTCTATTCAGTATTTTGGGTCTTTAGGATCCATTGGGTCTCCCAAAAGGGGTCTTTTTGGTATTTTGGTCTTTGGGGTCTTTAAGGGTCTTTGGGATATTTTGGGTCTTCATGGTATTTTGGTTCTTTGGGGTCCATTGGGTCTTTGGGTCTTTTCAACCTTTTGGGTCTTCAATGGTCCTCATGATCTTTTTGTCTTTTTGGTCTTTTGGGTCTTCAAGGATCTTTTGGATCTTTGGGGTCTTTTGGGTCAATAAGGGTCTTTGGAGTATTTTGGGTCCTCGAGGTCTTTTGGGTCCTTTGGGTCTTGGGTTTTTGGGGTCTTTAAGGGTCTTTTGAGTGTTTGGGGTTGTTAAGGGTCTTTGGAATATTTTCAGTCATTAGGGTCTTTTAGGTCTTCGGGGTCTTTTGGATCTTCGGGGTATTTTGTGTCTTCTGGGTATTTTGAGTCTTTGGGGTTCATTGGGTCTTTTAGGTCTTTGGGGTCTTTTAGTTCTGATTTGGATGCAATTGCTTTTCCATTTTTTTTTCTCTCATTTCAAATATGTTAATGTTTATTTTTCGCTTGAGCAACGCCAGGTACTCCAGCTATAAACACATATACTTTACTCGGGGTACAAATACAAATACAACTTTGTCTGGGGGTAACATAGGCTACTAGCCGAAACCCGTGGAACATCCACGGAAGGGAGGATGTGGTGTATGGATATAGTGTACCATTATGGATGGTATAGGGGATTTGCTTGTCCGAGTGAGAGTTAGGAAGAAAGATGAGAATGAAGAGTGCGTATATGAACAACGATCGCCGACACCGGCACAAATGCATGCTCTGGATTGTCCACTCAGTGGACGGCTTGCTTTCGCCTTCACCTGTCCAATCAGTGGACGGCTTGCTTCGCCTTCGCCCAGCAGACGCCAATACGATAGCGTCGTAAGATGGCGTCGTATCGGCAGTTAATCGGATGCTTTTGGGCCCCAACGTCGGCTAATTCAGATTTTTCGAGTATGTACGTGATAAACAAAGAGCGCGGTTCGTAGATCGTAAATCCATGAGTGCCGTGGGCATCGGGTCACTGGGTGCGGCGTAAAAGGGATAACAAAGTCGAGTCCTTACGCTATTATTATATAGATGTGGCCGCGGCCTCATGCGGGGATGTGGGGGACTGGGAGAGGGGCGTCAATTCTCTACGTAAATGTGTACCGTGTAGCGCCACCTGGTGTTGGTACTCATTTGTGACCAATACATAAAAAGCCCTGGTGTTGGGCTAGCGGCTAGGGTGCCGGCTAAAGATCCTAGGATCCTGGGTTCGAATCTCGGTCGATCGCTGAATTAACGCCAGGGGGGTTGACTCAGCCTGTCATCCTTCCGAGGTCGGCTAATTGAGTACCAGTTCACTGGTAATTCCCTGTTTGTCGTTAAAAGGCGGCAAAAAGTGTTGGTGTCAGGAAGGGCATCCGGCCGTAAAACATTGCTTCAAAAAGGGGACCAAAAAACAACAACCACCATGGTTCCCGAAAAAGGCCAACCCCCGCTCTGCGGGGAAAAATGGCCTCTAAAGGTGGTTATTTTATTTTTATATATATATAAAAACAAGTCCACTCGCAGCCTCGACGTGACTCACAGCTCTCTCCGCCTTGCTCAGCCCCTATTCGATCTCTCTTCTTCCAGTCTCTTTGCCATGTTTTCCTTTTTCCTTCACAAACATTTATTTTTACCTTTTACTAAAGTCATCTCCATTTCACACAAAAATCCTAGCAACAATGTTACCTGAAACTAAAAATCCTACAACTATATAATAACAACAAAGGCGGAAGTGACGGATCCATAACACCACTTTCAAAACACTTCCATTTAGCAGTACTTGGACAAAATATTACTGCATTTTACATCATGACGACCAATCATATTTGCCGCTCGTAGTGTCGGAGCTGTGCTCCCACGTAATCGGAAGAATGGACGCGACAAAAAGCTGGAATTCGTCCGAGTTTCTTTATTGAAACAAAACAACTTGGGTACTCTGAAAAGCCCATTTATCGAGCAGCAATATATATACACACATTATCCCGGAGCGTTTGCCCGGGAAAGGCGAGAGGGGGCGTGGCCGGGCGTCCTGGACGCGGCCTGGCAAGTCGAGGGTGGGCATGCCCGGGCGTCCCGGACGCGGCCTGGCAAGTTGAGAGCGGGCCTGCCCGGGCATCCTGGACGAGCCCGGCATGGTGATCGCTCCGCGTCCTTGGTAGGTGCAAGGCGATTGTGTAAACCCAGCGGTAGCCGCTACACACGTCCCCCCAGAATCGACTTGCACCGGCAGGGTCAATTTAAGGGGGGTCCTGATGACCCGGCCAAAGCGACCCCTGGCGGGTTGTGGGGGCGGGGGGTCCGGTGTGGTGGTGGGCGGTCGAGTGGGGGGCACCGTGGACGGGGGGCGGCCTCACCGCGGCAGAAGGGCCAACCGTGGCGGTTGGTCGATGTCCACGTGCGCCGGCTTGAGGCGGTCCACCGCAATCCGGTCCGACCTGCCACCGATGTCGATGACGAACGACTTGTCGTCCCGTCGCAGGACCCGAAGGGCCCGCCGTACGGCGGCCGGAGTGGCCCCCGATGTGCGTCATGACGCACAAAAACGTACCCCGCTGTGCGAAGCACTGGGGGGGATGTAGGACAGGGGGTCACCGTGGTGGGACGTTGGCACGGGGGCAAACCATCGGGCGGCCTCCTGGAGGTCCGAGCGCTGGTGAGCTGCGGACCAGGGACTGGTAGCGTCGGGCACGAATTCGCCCGGGACGCGTAGCGCCTGGCCGTAGACAAGCTCGGCGGTGGATGCCCGGAGGTCCTCCTTGGGGGCCGTGCGGAGGCCCAAAAGGACCCACGGCAGCCGGTCGGCCCAACCGCCGTCCTGAAGGCCGGCCATGAGCGCGGCCTTCATGGAGCGCTGGAATCGCTTGCACAACCCGTTGGCTTGGGGGTGGTAGGCCGTAGTACGGTGGAGCTTGACCCCCAGGTTGCGGGCGACCGTGCCCCACAGCTCGGAGGTGAACTGCGGTCCGCGGTCTGACGAGATGTCCGCCGGTGCGCCGAAGCGGGCGACCCAGGTGGCGATGAAAGCCTGCGCTACGTCGGCGGTGGTGGTGGAGACGAGGGGAACGGCCTCCGGCCACCTGGTGGTCCTGTCCACCATGGTGAGCAGGTGTGTGAACCCCCGTGATGGGGGGAGGGTTCCCACCAGGTCCACGTTGACGTGGTCGAAACGTCGTTCGGGCACGGTGAAAGGTGCCAGCGGGGCCTGGGTGTGTCGGTGGACCTCGGCCTGTTGGCAGGCTGTGCAGGTGCTGGTCCAATCACGGACGTCCCGTCGAAGGCCGTGCCAGACGAATCGCGCCGACACCAGCTTCTGGGAAGCTTTCCGGCCCGGGTGGGAAAGGCCGTGGAGGGAGGCGAAGATGCGGCGTTGCCAGGTAACGGGCACGATGGGGCGAGGCTGGCCTTGGGAGACGTCGCAGAGCAGGACAGTGTCTGCGAAGGGGATGTCGGCCAGGCGGAGGCCCGTGTCCGCCGCCCGGAGGGCTTGCACCGTGGTGTCGGTGGTTTGGTCCGCCGCCATAAGCGCGAAGTCCACGCCGAGGTGGACCGCGTTCGCGCTGGCCCGAGAAAGACAGTCGGCCACGGCGTTGTCTTTGCCGGCGACGTGCCGGATGTCCGTGGTAAACTCCGACACGGTGGAGAGGTGGCGCTGTTGGCGGGCCGACCACGGCTCCGTGACCTTGGCCATTGCGTAAACCAACGGCTTGTGGTCGACGAACGCCGTGAAGGGTCGGCCCTCCAGGAGGTGGCGGAAATGGCGAATGGCCAGGTGTAGACCGAGGAGCTCACGGTCAAACGTGCTATATTTGAGCTCGTTCGGCCGGAGCTGCCGGCTGAAAAAAGCGAGTGGCTGCCAAACCCCGTTCACCCATTGCTCATGTGCGGCGCCCACCGCGTAGTCGGAGGCATCTGTGGTGAGGGCGATGGGAGCGTTGAGCACCGGGTGAGCGAGCAGTGTTGCGTCGGCGAGGGCCCGCTTTGAGCTTTTGAAGGCCGCGTCCATTGCTGCGGACCAGACGATGTCGTGCTTGGCCGGCTTGCCCGGAGGGCTTCGTAGAGGGGCCGCATGAGTTGAGCAGCGCGGGGCACGAAGCGGTGATAGAAATTCACCATTCCCAGGAATTCCTGCAGGGCCTTTATGGAGCGGGGACGCGGAAACGTGGTGATGGCCTCGACCTTGGTTGGCAGCGGCACGGCCCCGTTCTTGGTGACGTGGTGGACCAAAAAATCAACGGCCGTCGTGCCGAAGTGGCATTTGGCCGGGTTGACGATGAGGCCGTGCTCGCTGAGGCGCCCGAACAGTGTTCGGAGGTGAAGGAGGTGCTCGGCCCGGGACGTGCTGGCGACGAGGATGTCGTCCAGGTAAACGAAGAGGAACGGCAGGTCACGCAGCACGCCGTCCATCAAGCGCTGGAACGCCTGAGCCGCGTTCTTGAGGCCAAACGGCATCCGCAGGAATTCGAACAAGCCGAACGGCGTGATGACGGCCGTTTTAGGGACGTCGGCCACCCTGACAGGTACCTGGTGATATCCCCGTATGAGATCGATTTTTGAAAAAATGACCCGTCCTGCCAGACGGGCGGAGAAGTCTTGGATGTGCGGGATCGGATACCTGTCGGGGGTGGTAGCGTCGTTAAGGCGGCGGTAGTCACCACATGGGCGCCAGCCGCCCCCTGGTTTTGGGACGATGTGTAGTGGCGAAGCCCACGCGCTATCGGAGCGCCGCACGATTCCGAGGTGTTCCAAAGCGTCGAACTCGGCTTTGGCCATGGCGAGCTTGGCTGGGTCGAGGCGGCGGGCTCTGGCATAGACCGGCGGGCCCGTGGTTGGTATGTGGTGCTCGATCCCATGTCATACTGCGACGGCCGAAAACGTCGGCCGCATGAGGGCCGGGAACTCTGTGAGCAGGCGAGCAAACTCGTTCGCCGCCGGGAGGGCGCATGCCAGCTCGGTCAGAGCGGAGCTGCTCAATGTGCATACCAGGGAACTGAAGGTCTCGGCGTTGATGAGGCGACGCCGTTGGACGTCCACCAGCAGTCCGTGTGCGCAGAGGAAGTCAGCGCCTAGCAGAGCCATGGGCACGCTTGCGGTTACAAAAGTCCAATTAAAGCATTGGCCGCCGAAGCAGAGGGTGACGTTGCGCGGGCCGAAGGTGCGGATGGCCGATCCGTTGGCCGCAACCAAGGAGGGGCCGCAAACCGCGGACTGCCTGTCCTGATCGGAGGCGGGTATGACGCTCAGTTGGGCCGATCACACTGCGCCGATCGCACAGGAAGCGCCGTCCGGACGCTTTGTCCGTGATGAAAAGTAAGTTGCCCGTGTGGCCGGCGCTCATGGCTGGTAATGAACGCCGGCCCGGCCGTTTCCCGGCCTGCCGAAGGTGCACGGGGGTCGGCATGTCCGGGCCTTCTGTCTGAACCTGGCATGATAGTAACACCACGCTTGGTCAGGTGGAGGCCCCGGTCGTCGTGCTGGAGGTGGTCGGCTCGGCGTAGCGGCCGCCAATTGCGTCGGCAGTTCGGTCGTCGACCATGCCGGGTGCTCGGACGCCATGGGCGTTGCGTCGGACGGCGGTGGGCCCCAGGTCGCTGCTGCAATGCGTTGGCCTGCCGCGGAGATCTTGTCGGCTTCCCTGGCAAAGGCGCGGGGATCCGTGATCGTCGTGCTCGCCAGGGCGAGGCGTACCGGGCTAGGCAGCTGACGGAGGAACACCTCCCGGAACAGGAATGCCGGAGAGTGCTCGCCGAGCAGCGAAAGCATGTAGTCCATTCGCTCGGACGGGCGCGTGTCGCCGAGCTCGGGCAGGTCGAGCAGGCGCCGTGCGCGTTCCACTGATGAGAGGGCGAAAGGGTCGAGGAGGAGCTTTTTAATCGCGCCGTATTTGTCAGCGGCTGGCGGGCTCTCGAGGAGGCTCAGGGCGTGGGCCGTGGTGGCTGAGCCGAGCGCTGCTACCACATGGTGGAAGCGGGTGTCGTCGGCCGTGATGCCTCGCAGGGCGAACAGGGAGTCCGCCTGGGCGAACCAAACCGCCGCGTGAGCCTCCCAGAAGGTAGGCAGTTTGAGGGCAACTGCCGTGTCCATGTCGGTAGGTCACCAATGTAGGAGCTGTGCTCCCACGTAATCGGAAGAATGGACGCGACAAAAAGCTGGAATTCGTCCGAGTTTCTTTATTGAAACAAAACAACTCGGGTACTCTGAAAAGCCCGTTTATCGGGCAGCAATATATATACACACATTATCCCAGAGCGTTTGCCCGGGAAAGGCGAGAGGGGGCGTGGCCGGGCGTCCTGGACGCGGCCTGGCAAGTCGAGGGCGGGCATGCCCGGGCATGCCCGGGCGTCCCGGACGCGGCCTGGCAAGTCGAGAGCGGGCATGGCCGGGCGTGCCTGGGCGTCCCGGACGAGGCCTGGCAAGTTGAGAGCGGGCCTGCCCGGGCGTCCTGGACGAGCCCGGCATGGTGATCGCTCCGCGTCCTTGGTAGATGCAAGGCGATTGTGTAAACCCAGCGGTAGCCGCTACAGTAGACGGATTCCGCCCATGTCCTTGTTTCTCAAGACTGTGCCCAGTAAGGTGTTCTATGAAGTCTTTAGTTGTTTTTTTTTACGGTGGTGAATAATACTCTGGTTGATGATCTAACAAGGGATCATGTTCAATGCTTATGATTTCTGCAACCCCTCAACCAAGCTTTAATAGGGCTGTAATGCTTTAAACCAAAAAATGTGTTCAATTCGTATAGTGCAGCATACAATGGACTTCCTTTATAAAATGTCACCTCACGTGCTTTGTAAATGATGTTGCCCAAATGCAGTACCATGAGGATATCAGCCTCCGTTACAAAGACCTCATGCTCAACTTCGAGCATATTTTGGACAAGACAGTGTCTGCCAGCAAACATGTCCATAAGAAAGGTTCGATCACGAATGTCAGCATCAACCTCTTCTGTGGTTTCCTTGATGAGTTTGTCAGGGCCAAGGCATTGGACGACAGGTCCATGCAGAAGGTGACGTACACCACTGCCATTTATCATGGATTTAAAATAAATATTGCACGTAGCTGTAAATGCTCATAATCAGTAAATGCAAAAAGTCACTTTTCATCAACTTTGTTTCATCTTTATGGCTTCTCTCCATAAAGCTCACAATCATCTAACACCTCTCCACAGATTCCAAAACCAGAAGCTAAAAAGCGCAGGAAGAGGGATTCTGATAATGTACGTTTTCCTGCAGGGTTCGTAAACAATACTGCATATTGTGATGTCTTAGGTGGTATTTTTTCTCATTATTTTGTAATGTCATACCTTTTATAAAGTGTGTGCCCGTACATTCTTCCTCCTCATTTAGCACCATTAGTAGATAAAACGAAGGCAGCGATCCATTACATCTGCCTAAAAAGAACTTGAAATAGCCCTAACGTGTTTGGAGACATGCTTTGGGGAATTAAGATTAATTTTTATCTTTGTAAAGCCAAGGTTCCTTCTGCCCTCACATGCAGTCAATTATTGGATCCATCGCTATTTAAATTGTGAAATGAAGCTTCAATGCGTCATTTCGTTAAAGCTTAGATTGTTCCGTTTGCACTGCAGATACAGGAAGTCAATGGGCATCAGTTCAAGAGTACACAGTTCAACATTCCAAGCTTTTGTGAAGAGTGTGGCACACGGATATGGATGATGGAAGGAGGTTACGTCTGCAAATGTGCGATCCTTATTTTCCTTTATCACTACTTGCTTTTACTTTTCACTGAGATTGAGGAATACTTTTGTATTCAGATGCAGTTGGTGAAGTCTTGTGATAAAACTGTCCATGCCAAACCACTTGCCCCTGGTTTTTTTTCCCAGTGTGCAAACTGACCTGCCACAAGAAATGCTACTTGCAGACAACCAAACGCTGCCCAAAGTATTACAACTCCAACCGGAAGGTAAACCTTCCATTGACGAACTGCCATAAAGTAGTGCTGAAAGTAGTGCTGTGCTAAAGTAGTGCTGTTTTATGCTCAAGCTTGTGGTGCAGTAAAAGAAAAGAAGCTTGTGTTATATTTAGTAACATCATTGGTTCGTAACATTACATCACAGATAAATTACATCTGCCTTAAAACCTTTTAAATAGACTAACGTATTTTTGAGAATACAGATTTTACTTTTCCCACTCTTTTTGAAAAATAAATTATAATCTTCTTACCATTTCCATATTGTAATCGGCTCTGTCTGTCCGTCACACTATCTCCTCCTACACGGTTGGGCATGAATCACCAAACTTGCTAATTAAGATCATCACATGGCAAGAAGGTGCAAGAGCAGTATCATTTTTGACCTCCCCCCTTGCTCCCACCTTCCTCCTCCCCCTCACCTCCCTCCCTTTCTCTGCCCCTCTCTCCCCTGTGCAGGGTCAAAAAGTCTAATGCCAAAAGATGCAATTACGGTTCCATTTTAAAACATTTTAAAATGAAACTTTGTAAAGTAAATCAACATTGGGGATGCATGAAAAACGTAATCTTTTGGATTTGACCCGGGTGCATTCCAAAGTGGGGAGGAGTGGCTAATTTGGGTCACAGAGGTCAAAACGGCGAAAATAATTTAACTCCAAATTTGACATTGGACCATCCCTGGTGGAAATTTGCTTTAGTTGGGAAGCATGGAGAATTGCAATGGTGAGCCATCGACTTCGCTGTAGTTTTTTAAATCTTATTTTACCATGAACTCCCAGGCCACACTCCCAACCTTTCCCATTTTTAGAGCTAACATTAATCACGTAAAAACAAACTGACACATAAAACATGAGATAAAGTGAGCGGGAGACAAGATGGGGAGAGAGAGGGAAACACACAAATACAACAGCAGAGAACAGGGACATCAGGAGATCTGTGGGAGGGAGAGTGCTTGGGGGGGAGGGACATGAGAAGGGGAAGGCGTGGTGGACACAGCTAGGACTTCCAGGAAAGAAGTCGGTATTTCAAAAAAGTGGATCTGGGGTGAATTAACGGGGGTAGAAAAGATCAAGGTTTTGGATGGGGGAAGATAAGAGATGGTGGTGAACAGCTGCTTTAAAGACCTGGAGGGAGGAGTGGGATTGAAGAGAGTAAGGGAGTTTGTTCCAGAGGCAGGAGAAAAGTGGAAAGAGTAAAGGTGAGCAGAGAGCCTCGATTTTGGCAGTTTAACCATAAGAGCCCACAGACAGCCCACAGAATCTTGTTTCTCACAGTCTGAGAGTCCTTTAGGTGCTTTTTTGCAAACTCCAAGCGGGCTTTCATGTGTCTTTCACTGAGGAGAGGCTTCCGTCTGGCCACTCTGCCATAAAGCCCAGATTGGTGGAGTGTTGCAGTGATGGTTGTTCTTCTGGAAGACAGTTTCTCCCATCTCCACACAGGATCTCTGGAGCTCAGCCAGAGTGACCATCAGGTTCTTGGTCACCTCTTACCAAGGCCCTTCTCCCCCGATTGCTCAGTTTGGCCGGGAGGCCAGCTCTAGGAAGAGTCCTGGTTGTTCCAAACTTCTTCCATTTAAGAATTATGAAGGCCACTGTGCTCTTGGGAACCTTCAATGCAGCAGAATTTTTTTTTGAAGGCTTTCCCACATCTGTGCCTCGACAAAATCCGGTCTCTGAGCTCTGCAGGC